>NC_135765.1:16082091-16284591 GCF_052425735.1 Oculina patagonica | reverse complement strand
TCCTATATTCAAAATACAGGCGTACCTCGTTTAGTTATAACTTAGCTAAACCTCTGTTGTTCACAGACACTTTGTCTTCACCAAGGAGGGAGAAGCAGTTCTTATTATTTTTAAGAATAAATTCTTAAAGGACCGCAAGAAAGATGGCGCGCTGCTGTTTTACAGTTGCTGTGGGTTTCATCTTCGTTTGCATTCAAGGAGTTGTTCTTGGTAAGCAATACAAAAATGAAATTAATGAAAAACTTTATTTATGTGTCGAGGTATGTAGCTGTAGAAATCTAACTGGGGAAACGACGTAAAAATATTAGGAAGTTTTCACTGAAATGAAAGCATATCAAAGTAGTTTCAGACATGCAAAGTTTTCATTGCCCTTTCTTCATTGCTTTGTGCAGTGCGGTCATTTTTGAAGACATAGTAAAACCACAAAGTTATTAGTTTCAAAATTAAACCAAACTGTTGTGGTATGTCGACGGGAAAATGAAACACTTAGTTAAATATCAACTAGAAGTTGATAAAAGTTTTTAACCGCTGTAGCGAATTAGGAAAAGCTGTCGTTTCTCGGGCATGTCTGGTTATCCTTTCACATTATGCTCAGATGACAATTCTTCAATGGGTGCTAAAAATCTACCGCAAAACTTTTAATAGTATCATTCCTAGAAGGCAAAGGAGCATAGCTCTTATTCACGATTAATTTTGTTTCCTTGCGTTTTAAAGTACTTCAATACAAACGAATAGAACTTGGCCAATTTTCACTGTAATTTATGAATATTTAATAAGCCAAAACTCGTTTCCAAATATCTCGAAAATTATAGATTTTTAGAAGTCACAGTAACATTTTTCGAAGATAGGTTCCAAAAGTGTTCTTTGAAGTTTCCAATCAGGGCCTCTTAATTTATCTCTAGCCATATACCAATGTCCTTCGGAGTAATAGGCTTGAAAGGATATTAGAAGGTTGAAATGTAAGTAAAAATGACTTGAGCAACTATTTAAAACCTTCTTCACCTTTGTATCCTTACAGGACAAACGCTAAATCGCTCCGTGAGGTCCGTGACGCCTGAAACTGCAAATGTTGTACCTCCAGGTAAATATTATTGAGGTTAGATTTCATAAGTGGGGTTTCTTAGGCGCTTTTTCATTTGACAGAACTGGATGGCCTGGCCGGTAGTTTCGAATGTAAAATGGGCCTTTCCGACGAAATTATCCACCATAACAATGTATAATATATAGATTTAGGCACGCCTAAAAGCGGAGCTCCCCATTTATTTAATTTTCACTGGAGCTTATAGTTTTCATTCTAGTGAATAAGCGGCCAAAGTACTAATGTTTATGGCGGTTTATAGGTGCAAGACAAATTTAAATAGCTCACGGTTAAACTGAATGTCAGCAGTTTTTTTCAGTTTAATTTTTTTTATACCCCGTAGCAATAAAATGGTTTGTTTATTATATCAACCCGATTTAGCTTTCGAATGCTCCTTCATGTACGATGCTGGCTTTACAGATAGACACGAAAGTCATCGATCGATTATGGCTCTCAATGTCCACTTTTTTGGCGGTCGATTACTTTCTACACGTAATTTTCAGCCACATTTTGTTTCATTGCTTCTTGTTTTTCTTTTCAAACCTCTTTAAATTTTAAAGGCCGCCTTTATACGGCCGCCTTTATACGGCTTTCTTGCTTCACTCTTTCTACCATCAAACTATGGCCGCCATGTTGCGCGACTCCGTACGTACGCCGTACGTACGCGCCCGCGAACCATGCTGCTATCCATGTTGACCATGAAAACTCATTTCGATAGTGTTCCTTCTTTCATGGTTATGGTGCTACGCTTAGGAGCTCCGCTAATATTTATGTCTTGACTGATTTGACAAGATAAATCTGACTAACAAAGGAATTCTGTCTCGAATATACCGGTCTGGCCATCCAGTTTTGACAGATGGAAAGCGCTATTAGATACCATCTCCGTGACATAAATGTCTTTAATTTATCAACGGTTGTAGGCTCTTCCATTTTTTTTTTCGATTAAAAATTAGATGTTGCAATCGGCCAAGTAACGAAAATCTATCAAAAGGGAAAATAGTACCTACAGTTAGAAAGACGCATTTATTATTATGTCTTACAAAATAAGAAAAATACATGGTTTTACCAAGTCGGCCAATTTTACAGATGTTTGTAGGGGGTAGGGTGTCACAAACTTTGCACATATGAGCTTAATAGATATCATCATCATCATCGTCGTCGTCATCATCATGATCCAGGGAAATGAAAACATTGTTATAGATAAGGGGGAGTTCAATAAAACCGAGTTAGTGAAAGGTGGATCCCACTTATACTGTATAAAAAGGTAAAAAACGTGGATGGGTCTATAAAATCGTATAGAACGTAAAAAATGATTACTTTGATTTATCTCAGGAACAGATCGCTTTATCGTGACTTTGGAGATATTTTCTGGAGCTCCCGATCCACAATGGGTAATTACACCGGATCACCCAAAGTACACGGAATTGAAAACAGCACTGAGTGATGCAACAACCTACAACCCAGAAACCTACACTGCACCTTCAAAGCTTGGCTATCAGGGATTTCGACTGCAGGTGGTGGAAAGCGGAAATAAGCAACCGGAAGTTCTGGTTGTAGGCCCAGAATCAAAGAATTTACAACTGCTATTACTCCAGACCATCCCGGATCATTGGGTATCAACAGCTCTGTCCAACAGTATTAAGGAAGAAATCGAAGAAGGAAAAGTCAAAGCCGTAGAAAGACCCGTAACCCCAGTTACAGAAGCCACAAGTAAGCGCTACGCACCATGGTACAAACCTTCCGACTGGAACGATGGCTTTCACGTCTTCTCAAACAACTGCTACAACTACGCCAATGATAAAAGAACAGACACCTTTGCACAGCCTGGAAATGGCGGAGGACGACCGCTCCCTGACGTGTTTACTGACGAGGACCTTAAACGATCTTCGGAGGCCGATGGATTGAGATTTAAAAAAGCCAGAAAACATATGTGCATCCCCAAACATCCCCGAAGACACTTGGTGGCACTTTTTATTTATAATGGTATGCATATGGTACAAATATAATTGTTTGTTAATTCGTTTTATTTATTCGTTCTTTACTGAACTCATATGCCATCAACCACATAAGAGAAGAGGGTCACCCCTATGTTAATACCTTTTAGCCTGTGAACAGGCTCCCAAGTGGACCAGGGCGTAAAAAAATCGGCGTGCGAAGCGAGCCCAGAAGAAGCGGAACAAGCTGAACGTGGCCCTGGGGTGGGGGGCCCTCCCTCGCGTTTCTTTCTCCACCAGGCCGCGCTCGGCTCACTTCGCTAGCCGGTTTTTTTTTTTCGCGCCGTCCAACACGGGAGCCTGTTCCCGGGGTAATACTTTTTCGGATCAATTGTTTCAGAGAGGGATTATGATGTTCCGGTTGTTGTTATTGTCCGAGGCGGCTTCCTTGAGGCGCCACGTATAAATTATTACACAACGTTAGTATTCTCCTCATGAATAGGCGTTCGAATTACTACACAAGGCGACGTAGTTTTAGTTTTTTACCTTCATTTTGTAATAAAAATGTAATCTTGTTATATTTCTCTCCAGGTAGTTAGCTTTCAGATGATCGCCTTTTTTTTGTAGTTTTTTTTTAGCTCTTTTGCCATATTTATGGTTTGTAGTGCTGGGCGCCACAGGTTTGTAAGCTATTAGCTATAACGTGCAACCGTCTTAAAACAAGAAGCTTCAGGAAGCTTAAAACCAGACGGTTTATGTTTAACAACTTTTTTGGGATGAAATGCAAGATGTAGTATAAACCGTAGAAAAGAGACACTGCATAAGAAACACACCGTCCGAGGATTGCGTGAGTCACGCAGTTTTGCGTGAGCTGTAGTTGTGTGTCAAAATTTCCCTTATTACGACCCCCCCCCCCCCCCCGTGCACCCCTACGGCTTTAAATAAAGACTTCACTTACTTTACCTACTTTACTTTACAGGTACTGATCCAACTCTCCCATTTAATCAAGATTATCACTGGTACCGTTTGGATAATAACGGACACTGGTCTCACAAAGCTGGAGGCACCCCAGTCACTGACAGGGATGGAAATGGAGATAGGATTGTTGATCCTAGAACGGCCGCTCAAGGCCGTATTCCTTACGAATTTGTTTGTTTCATGACCACTAATAGAAAATCTGTTAACATTTGGTGAGGATGATTCCACAACCAAAATTTGCTACTGTGAATTTACAAAATTAAAAGCACAACCCGAGAGGCAAATAAATGCGCTATTTGCGAATACCTTGTTTGTGTTGATTTTCTTCGTAATATCCTGATTGATATTCTTTCTTCTTCTGTATCTTCGCTCCTTTAACAATAGATTGTTTTCGCGTGGCGTAATCAAAATTACGTCAATTAAACTATTGATCCTGTTATGCTGTTCGTTATGTCTCTTGCCATCAGTGTCAGTAGTTACTGGAAAAAGTTTTGTCTCAGTAGAGAGCTTTGTTTTGAAGATAAAGCATTCTGAAATTTGAGACGGCCTATTTCAACGTGATCTGAAATGTTACAAAAACTAATATTTTCCGCTTTAAATACTTCCAGGTATACTATTCAGACAATTAATACGTATTTACAAGGTGCTGCTGCTTCTAAAGGAGTATGGAAACCCACCCCCACCCCCATTTTCCATCCTGTACATGCACAAGGAAAACATTACAGAGTTATTGTTAGTTAAAAAACGTTACATTAACAAATGTGTACAATGTCTTACAATCTTATAGCTTAAGTAGCAGAGGCTTTTACCCGATTTGACCACAAGTCACTTTGTTTTGACATATATAAAAGACTTCAAAAGTCCAATTAGGCAAGTACACAAAACCATCAGGACTATAAAAAACGTCCTTTCGTTGCAGCAAAAAATTCTCGCCATCAATAATTGCTTTGCACCGAAGACAACGAAGCATCCGATTCCTTCCTACTCCCGTGTAACGACTTGTATTGCATCATCAAAACCAGGAATGGATCACTTCTCGCTCCAGTCTTGAACTCTTCCATGGTAAGCTTTCCGTCTTTATTCAAGTCAAACTTTTCAAAAATCCTCGCAGTTCGCTGCTCTGGAGTTTCCTTCTTACCCATGCGGCTATCCGTGTACATCTTATACACAGACTTAATGATTGCTTCCATCTCGTACTTTGTGACGTAGCCATCGCCGTCTACATCATAGATTCTGAACGCCCACTCCAATTTCTCTTCTAAGTTACCCCGAGACGTGGTCGAGAGTGAATACAGGAATTCTTTAAAATCAATGAAGCCGCTTTTGTCCGAATCGAACGTGCGGAACACATGACTTGCAAACTCGGACGCGTCGCCTTCGAAAAAATCCGAATACATGTCTTCAAAATCCGCCGAAGAGACAAATCCACTCGGGCAACTTTTCATGAAACCTTTGTACCAGTCCTGAATTTCTTTTTGCGTAAAACGCGTACCTTCCATCAACTCTTCCAGTTCCTCCTTCTTCAGTTTGGTCTTGCTGTTACCCATGTTGTGCGATTCCGGTCTTGAATCTCGTGCTTCTCCGCTGAATCAGTGAAATTCCTTTAAAACACGTGCAGCTCCTTTAAATCACGTGCAAGTCTGTTGAATTGCGTACCAGTCTATCGAATTATGTTCGAGTCCACCTTATGTGTTGGCTGACGTGTTGGATATCCCAACGCGCTTTAAAAAAAACAGCTTCGTTAAGCGGTTTTTAACTGTTGCCAAGGTGTCCTGAATGTTTCGCACAGGGTTCTTTGCTTCCACTAACCAACCCACCTAAAACGAACGGAGAGATTTAGCCAGTCAGTTAGATAGAATGAGGTTGGAAATCGCTGGTTATAAATTAACCAGGCTCCGCTTAAGCGAAAGCAAATCAGCACTAATAGGCCATTTCATAGTTACCCTTTGCCTCTGTTTCAAAACGAGTCTACGTGCGAAACCATTCAAAATAACTATTCAAAGTGGCTAGGAGCCACTGAACTCGGAAAATTTATTATGAAACAGAATCGAAACAAAAACTGAAAATAGAGATTTGCTAAAAAAATGATGTTAAACTTTCCACTATTCAGTTTACTTCACTAGCTTAGTTTCATTGTCATCTAGCTGCTCATCGAGAGCAGACCGAAAGGGCAAGTGATAGAGTTCCCATCAGTTGCAAATTGTTTTTTCTTTTTATATTTCCTTTTTTTTTTGGGGGCTCCTGGCCGGCTGCTACTTTTCCGATTGAATTAATGGTGTTTAGGGCAGGGGGTCACGGGGAACTAACGATTTTATGGGGTAGAGGTCGGGTGCTGCTCCGCGGGGAAACGCGCTTCCTCGAGTAGGAAGGAAAAAGGAAAGGAAAGTCAGACTAGGCAGAATGTGGGGAGAGAAGGGTTCACCCTCGTCTGTATCCCAAATCGGCGGCCGATGACGACGGTCACAGGCGAATCCCGGCTTCAACAAGTTTTAGCGGCACTAGAAAGGGGAAAACGCTGCATTTGTGTCGCCTCGGCTTAGGCACTCTTTTCTAGTACATGACTCTCGGCGTTGTTTTTAGTTACATCTCTTGGTGAGCCTTGTGTCTGCTGCGTCGCACACCGTGTGCTTGAGTCTACGCCTGAAAGAATGTACAGGAACTTGGGGTTTCCGAAACAAAGATTTGTGTACTTCATAAAAGTAAACAGATATGGCTCGCCCCCCCCCTACTCGCTTCACAATAATTGATTTGATATTAATAATATGATAGGGGAATCGAGTGAGGATGGAGGAGTGATCGGCCCCATAAATCGGAACCAGTTGAGTTTGATGCTGAAAATAGACCTGAAGGTGAAACTCATTTTCATTTGAATGGTTTCGCACATAGACTCGTTTTGAAACAGAGGCAAAGGGTAACTCGGAAATGGCCTATTATAATTCAGCTGAAACTTAACAGTTTTTCCTGTCGTTTTGCTAAGACAAAAATGTTAGTGATCTTACTTTTTATGCTTTTTAACAATTGAACAATCGGACACAGGTAAATAAGTAGGTACTGAATAGGCATTAGTTTTAAGGGACAGTTTCAATTTATTGTTATATCTTTTTATTAATTTTTATTTTGAATTTTGAGTAAGTTTTTTAAAAACCTGAAGCAACTTGCGCTTCTCATCCAGTTAGTTTTAATTTGGTTCACTGGATTGTCTGTGTCCTTTGTGATTGGCCAGAGTGATTACACTGCACTTTGCCTTGGGAATTACGAATTGGTATAATTTTTTAATGCGTGTTAATGGTTTTGCTTAGATGTTTTGACCATTATGGCAGTCGTCCACCTCAGCTCAGAGACTGAGGTCAGCGGTGTTACTAGGGAACATGACGTAAGCTGATGAGAAGAAAGTGTCTTTCTTGAAATCGAAAAAAAAAAAGACTGACTCAAAAGGACTAAAAACAAAAATACTTAGCAATGACAACAGTAATAAAGCGAGAATTATAAGACGTTTTATGTCGCCTTTCAGAACACCTTTGAAATACTGCCGCAAGAAACAATTAATGAGCGAAGAACGCTCGAGGATAAATTGAAAAGAATTGAAGTAATTATTGTTAATGGTTTTGTTCCGGGCTTCGTAAAACGTTGTTAAAAATTAATCATTTCAAGAACCTTCCCTCAGTGTCAACTTAGACAAAACTTTGTCATGTTTGTTACTGTATATCGATGTATACCAGAAGTGCAGTGAAAATTTAGGTCTTTTATCCACTATTAACTTGCGACCGAAACTGTAGACCTCGATTTATTATCATTATGTATCAGTAACGGATCAGGGGCACCCAACGGAATATTTCGTTAAAAATCTGTTCGGAAGACGATTTGAGATCTAGAATTTTCGGAACATTCATTGTAAATTTGTTTGCTTGCCTGCCTTTCCTAGATTTTCGATATCTAAAAAATGGTATATTGTTATTTAACGGAATACTCTAAGGTCACCTAGATTTCGGGAGCCTTTCTCTGGCTGGATTTGGTAGTTTGATCCCTATCTTTCGATCACTAGACTTAGCTAGGAAATCCGAACAGATAAAAAAATTTTAGGGGATAAAAATATCCTATTCTACCGTTTAAACTAAAATATTCAACGGTGCTTCTTTAAGTGGTTTTGAACTATATTCTCGTGGGTGCCCCTGACGGATTCTTGATTATCAAACAATCAGGATAATGTATATATCCTGAATATTCGTGAACCAAGTTTTCTTTAACAAACCGCACTCAATCCTGTAAAAGCTTAGCAGCTAAATCCCAGGGCCAGCCGACAATTTCAAATAGTAAAAATTAGAATAAATGTCATTTCGGACTGACATTCATTCTTTTGCAGCTAACTTTGCCAAGAAGCAATAAAATTATGTCAACGAAAAAGGTTTTGTTAAAATTATTGTCACAAATATTATAAAACCGAAAACACTGCCCGGTCACGAGCCACGACTCGACACGACAAACATTATGCAAAATTAATTTGCATGGAAACAACTTTTTCGTTGTCAAAAAACAGCAGGTCTATAAATTCAGTGCACGAAAACTACTCAAGTGAATAATGCTATCGATTATGTTCAATCAGATCTGAGAAGCATTGTGTGAAAAAAAAAATCAAAGGTGATTTGGGGGAAATTTCAGTGAGTTGCGAGTTGTATTAAAACAAAGTAACAAATGTAATCCATTCTGGGAAACGTTAGGTCGAATTCTTAATAACTGATGATTTTTAGTTTCTCGATCGATTTCGATTTCAATTTTTATTTGCTGTTTAAATATATAGACCAGCTATTTATTTTAGCTATTGTGAAATGAAAAAAAATACCTCAAACAAGGAGGGAATACAGAAATGAAACCAAGTTTTGTATTTAATATTTTCCATACTTTTCCCGTTAACCCACGCTCTAAACATGTGGCTGAATATTAAATTGGTCGTTTAGTGATACTAGTACAAACATCAAGCCCGCTGCCCGCACTAAAGTTGAGCGGGTAAACTACCGATAAAAATTGCAACAAATTCGAGTTAAAGACACTGAAACAAATATATAGTATTCCCTCACCTTTTCTGAGTTATGCCTCGAAGGAAAGTTTGAACTCTCCTAACAGTCAGAGAGCGAACGCGTTGTGTACATTTACACCAGACGCAATGAAGAAGAAATCCACACAATTTAAGCTATAATAGCTTAGTACGCTTCTAGATTCATTTTCATCCTAACACGAATAGGCTATTGGTTCGCTTCCCATTGTTTGAAAAACTTTTATTTTATATTTTTCACGCTCCTGTGGCTTTGGTAGCAATTTGCCAGCTGTTAGCAAATAAATTAAAGTGTTTCTGATTCTGTTTATGACTTCACTCTTAATGGGAAACTAATTTTACCTTTGTAGAAAGCTTGTTCGACAAAGCAAGGCTAGTTTTTGGCCTATGATAGGTTACTCGGCCAGACTTTCACAGCAAGCAAAAACATTAAGCGTTTTATTTAGGCATGCACGACGATTACTTATAACGGCGACTTAAATTGTATTAAACTAACAATTTCTAGAACTAGTAAATTGGGCATACTCAAAACCGTCTAGCTTTATAATTACAGTTTTTAATTTTTTCTTGAACTGCGAACAAAAAACGTAAACATACCAAAATTTCGCACAATTCACTTAAGTTTCGACATGTTTCAAGTTTCGATAAATATAAATCATGTGTTCTTGCAAATTCTATGCTATAAACTGAAATTAAATTGTCCATTTTAGTTTACAACGTTTCTCCATTTCGTTTAAATTTTACTTTCTATGATCTGCGTTTTGAAAGTGGTGAATCGTGCAGCGCTTAAAACCGAGCTATTGCAATATTTATAAGTTTTCATGCTTATATATTAATTGACCCATTACGACCCATTACAAAGTGTACTAGTACTAGATCTGAAACAATACCCAACAAAACACAAAGTTTTATTACATGCAAGTATTTAAAATGCGTGGTGATACAAGTTTAAAATTAAAAGATTATTGGCAAAGCATTTCATAACTCTGCACGATATTTTACAAAAATCTATTTTCTACAGGCACTTTAAACGGACTTTTTGCTTTGTAGACTTCGTTACTTTCAAACGTTTTTCAATTTATTATTATGTTATAGTTTTCAGATAATCAGCCATGATTTAAAATTTTTTACGACGTAAAAAAAAACAGTTTAATTTATGGTAAGACTAACGCGTAAGAGAAGATAACGCCGTGTTGTGGTGGCTGTAAAACGACTTGTGTGTCATAAAGCACAATTAAGAGAATGAGTGACAAAATAACTGTAAACGTACGGTAAAATTTGCTATGAAGCTTAATATTATTTTTTTTAGAATTAAGTTATTTAATAAAAAAAAAAAAAAAAAAAAACAAACAGTTCACGATCAGTTTGTTTATTATATTTTAAGTACCGCGCGAATCTTGTGATTCAAGGGCCCGGCGACACTCCATATTTTCTTAGTTTATTACTAAGAGGGGTTCCATCGGTGGTCATGTTTGGGTTTGTCTGTTGACCTTGGTTTGGACCTCATTAAAAGTTTCTATTATATTTTGTGTTCTTTTAGTTCATTTCCCGAACTTTTCATTGGTCATTTTCTCTTTGTTTTGTTTTTCATGTAGGTCTGTTTGTATTCGCTTTTTCAAGTAAGTCTAAGAACTGTCTCGAGTTATCCGTAGGTCACTGAGATTCGTACCCAAACATGCCTTCAATTTAGCTATATGGCTATGATGACCCTTCGAGTAGTCAGTTGCAGTTGAAGCCCCACCAATAAAGAAGATAGTTAACAGATTAGTGGTCTAGAGTCTTGGTGCCTCCCGCCTGCACAGCTAGTTTTTCAGCATTCTAACAAATTTCCAAGCAACTGACGGAGGATAACTGACATTTAACCACCTTTGTAAGTTTAAAGCTATTGATGCTAAGTGAGTAATAGATTTAAGTTACTAGCTTTAAAAAATTTTCGTTGCAAATATAGGTTGAACGTAAGAAGATAGTACAACTTCAAGGAAAAAATACTGCGGTTGCAATGACTGTTGAAGACTCCGTTGATAATGGCGAGGGTTTTTTTTTTCATTTATTTGCTGTTTATTTTTGGCGCAATTATCTCCGTCGCCAATAATACGCTGTTAAGAGTAAAGAAAAAAATGTGTTTATTGAATTTTGTTGTTGTTGTTTTTTTTTTTTCCTCTGTGAATGTCAACTTGAGTTCACTGCTGATAAAAACCCACCGTCGCCTTTCGGGGAGTCGCTCCCGCGAATAGCCTATAAACACTCAAAACATCAGTTGTCCAAATTTCCCACTTTTGTTAATATGCTTTTTAATATCAACTTCAGTTTGATAATTATCTCAAGGAAAGTCTCAAGGAGTTCAAAGAGCATCTGAAGAAAATGAAATGTGGAAATGTTTTCAAGCCGGAAAAAGAAGAGTGCGTCATACAGGAGTTACTCAATAATCAGTTTCCAATGATCTGCCAGAATTAAGATGAACAGCACCATTTTGACATCTTTTTAGGCTAATAGTAGTCTAACAATTTTCAACCGCTTCGGATGCTTCGTTCTTTTACGGGCTCACAAAAAGGTTTGTAAGCGTAACGCTGTATTGCGCGCGGATCGTAAGGAATTAGTGCGCGCATTCGAAGTTTTACGTCACAAAGCCAACGTTGTTACTTCGCAACAAAAAAGTCCGTCAAACGGTGTTGTTATAGGCAGTGTAATTTATTGCTTAGCGCGTCGTCTTTTTTTCGGCTGCTTCAGGTAAAGACAGAAAATGCCGGGCCTAAGGGACGAGGATAAAGTGGATCCAATTGAAGCGCAGCTGGAGGCGCAAATGGAATTAACCAATCTCCAGAGACAGTATCGCTGTATGCGCAACGATAGAAGAACTTACACTGAAGAAACTGAAAATACAGTGCGAAAACAGAGGATGGCAATTGAAGCACTGGTGAAGGACAATGAAGAGTTAGAGGCAATGATTCAGGTGGCGAGTAGCCGACAGAATGAACTGTTTGATCAAGGGAACGTTAAAAAGATCGCGGAACTTCTTGATCGGGAAGTGCAAGTACAAGAAGAAACCAAACAAGAGATAGAGGCTGTGGCGCGCGTCGAGTACGAGGTCTCCGCAATGAGAGAAAAGGTCAACCAAAAAAGCAAGAACATGGGAGGTAGCAAAGATGTCAACCACGAGAAACATATCGCGAACATAAAGCTAACTCGAGTTATGGAGAACAGGCTCGACAAGATGACGAAGAAATTTAGCATTGCCTTGACTGATAATTTGAAGCTCAGAGAACACATCAACCACATCGAAGGACGGAAAGCAAGGTTCCTGGATCTATACAAACGTCTCAAGATTGAACTTTCTGAAGGCAAGAAGGAAATCGATCGAATCTCGGAAATGGCGACGGCGCATTTTAACGCTAGGGATGAAGCTCAGCATAGGATGGCTTCACTGAGGGAGCGCGCGGATCGAGATCTGGCAATGTACAACGCAGAAATTAAAGATGTCATGCGCGTACTCGAGCATGATCGAAAACTTCGGGAGTTTATGACGACGAAAGCCGAAGATCGCGCGTCGATTCTAGAGGAAGAGTTAACGGCTCGCACGGTGAAGAAGCTCGAAGCCCAACTGAGCGGACTGCGACAGGAAACGAACAAGTTCGAAGACATTTTTGACAAGATTAAAGAAGCTACTGGCATCGATGACACGGATACCCTGGTAGAGTCGTTTATTGAGAATGAAGATCAAAACTTCGCGCTGTTTAATTACGTGAACAATTTGAATACGGAAATTGAAACTCTGCAAGACGAAATTCGATACCTGAAGGAGGAGATTGAACTGATCAAGGAAGAAGGCGTCGAGAACGATGTACGCAGAAAAGAAATCCTGAAAGAATTGGAAGTAAAAATGACCAAAGTCACAGACGAGCTAACAATCGTGAAGAAAGAGTACAAGACGAGTAGAAGACAGCTAGAGCTAGTGAAGCCGAAGATCGAAACTGTTTTCAACTCGACTAAGTGCGATCGCGCATCCATTACGGAGCTTCTTGGCGGTGGAGTGACCGTTGATGACAACAACATCATGCAATATCTGGGAATTATTGAGCAGAAATGCAACGAGCTTCTACAAACTAAAGCGCTGCAGAAAGTCAAGTTGGCAATGGATGAGGCCGGGGAAATATCCATTGACGGACTGCAGGGAGCTGGACCCCAACCCGCGCACGCGAACATTTCCATCGTCCCTCCACCCATCGAAGAGGAAGGCGACCAGTCGTGGTATTCTAACGACGCCAAACCGCTGACTGTCGAGGAAGTTCAGGCTCTGATAATACAGGGGAATGTGCGGGGTGGAAACCTGAAGGGCGCAGGGGCGTCAAAGTACCCTGCGAAAAGAAAGCGCGCCTGATGAACAGACACTTCCAAGAACGCAAGGAAAAAAAACTTTCATTTAAATGATATAGGAAGAAACTGTCTTTCTTTTGAAGTAGCCTTTGTCATTTATTTTTCAACTGAGGAATTTAAAATAAAACTTTGCTGTCGAAAGGAATTAAGTCATATATTTTGACTAGCAATGATTGCTGTAATAAAGTTATTGAATGAATTGAAACATACATGTAATTACTCTGGTGATTTCGGACAACTCTGAAAATGGAAATAGAATTAGAACCTGTTGTGCGTTTTAGCAGCATAAAACAGGCGAGTTTAAATGCTTTCGAATTCTCCCAAACTTTCTCGAGCGTTCGCTTCAGGCTAGGTATACAAGGAGCGGCCATTTTCTACTCTTTCATACGGTTTCCGTAGCATAGAGCGACTTAGTATTTCTACTCCTCCCTGGATGGGATGCTAGTGCATCGCAGGGTTACCTCCAGCATTGAATTCACCGGTACAAATTTATACCCCTGGGTGGAGAGAGGGACTATGAGAGTTGAGTTAAGTGTCTTGCCCAAGAACACAACACAGTGACCCCGGCCAGGCCTCGAACCCGGACCGCTCGATCCGGAGCCCAGCACGCTAACCAATAGGCCACCGCGCCTCCTATCGTGTTACATAGCCTCACGCAAAACGCTTAGGTAACTACCGTAATGATTCGATTTAGCGCCCTCCTTCCAATTAGCGCCCCCTTCGATGTGTTTTTGTCAATAGGCGCCCCTATTCCAATAACCGCCCCCATTCTTATAAACTCATAAACATTGACCGTATCGTACTTGTGTATATTTACTGCTAAAATGAACAATTCTTTTAAAGTAACTGAACTTTCAACAATTTGTTACTGTTACAGTTTCTGTTATTGTTACCTTATTTATGAAAGTTTTGTTGTAAAAATTTGGTTGTTTCTCAAAAAATTAAATAAGCGCCCTGTTCCGAATAAGCGCCCTTCCCTGAGGTGCCAACAGTAAATAAGCGCCCCGGGCGCTAAATCGAATCATTACGGTAATAAGATTTGCGTAATATATTGACCAAAATATCATGAAATTCAACTCGGGATTGATTTTCCCCGGAAATGGAAATCACTTCAAGGCAATCGTTTAATAAATATCTGGCGGCGGCGATAAAAAAAACTGAGATGAACGCGTATGAGAACTAAGGCGTCCCATGGCGCAACCTCTGGTGAAGACGGATGATGATGTAGGCTCTGTAATGATAGAAGTGCATTTGAAGTAAAAATAATAATTGCTGCTTATTTTGAAGGCTTTTCAAAATATAGAAGAATGGCCATTTCCGTTTTGAAATATCGTTTTTAGTTTTAGAGATATTTACGTTTTTATTATGAAAATGAGGGAAGTGATGATGTCATTAATCATTCCACAAAAAGATAAAGGTACTGAATCGAGAGTTTCTCAAGAAATATTAGAGCGGAATAATACAAAAACGTAAATTTCTCTTAAACTTAAAAAGATATTTCAAAAATTAAAACGCCATTCTTCTTTATTTTGAAAAGCCTTCATAATAAGCAGCAATTATTTTTTTACCAGGTAATGAGCTCCTGTTTTTACTTCATATGCGCAGGAATCATTATAGATATTTGAAATAGGAAACTTAATACGAAAGGAGCAGACTGCGTGGCATTTCGTACTTGTTGACAAAACTATTCACAAAGTCCGTAAGAGTAACGCCATCACGATCTCAAACAATTCAGCCTCAAGGGTACTCTTAAGTCACAACAACTTACGGTATATTACTTTGTTTAAGGCGGAGAATCAGCACTTAGGTTCAGGACAGAAAATAGCGCTTGTGTCAGGCAGATAATAGCACTTTTGTGGGCAAACAGTCACTTATCGTTTAGCTAAAAGCTCTCTGGAGCTCTAGAGAGGCACAGTGGAAATTGGTTAGCGCGTTCGCATTGGATCGAATAGCCCTTTTCACTTGTACCTGCATGGTCAGGCAACGCTGCAACGCTTCTTCCCTTCGGCTGCGCAGGACACTAGGGCGCCCGTTCACCGAGGAAACTCAAAACCTATCTCTAATAAGGGACCAGAACGCGGGAAATGAACATATAGACATTCCCGACATTCGCCATGTCACGCGTGTTCTGTGAGACACTCACGCACGCGCATAATGTAACCGTTGTAAGCCGTTGGCTTTCTCAAAACCGAGGAAAGCCGAAGATTCTCGGCCGAAACGTCTTTTTAAGAGTTTTAAAAAAAATTGTTTAAAACGTTTAATATTAGTCAGCGACAGACAAATATTTGTGCTATGAATATTCCTGACTGCAATTTCAGCGGTTTGTTTTGGTTGCTTCTCGGTCACCTCAATTGGACTTTTCTCTTTCTGACAGATTTCTTTTGAGATGTTCCGAGAATTTAGCATTTTCGGTTTTGTTTTTGTCTGCAGTGGTGCACGTTTCATCTCTTGACTGCAACAACAGCTATTCTTGTCTGCCTGCTATGGTCTGTCGAACCCGGAAAAAACTTGCAAAGTCATCTTACTCGCGCGATGGCGCGCGAGGCCAACACGTGACTTCAGATCACGTGACCTGTAAGCCACTGTCGTACCAGTCTCAGACCATACGACACTTGCGCTATCTCAAACATGGACAGAGATGTGCGGAAAATTGTTGTACTTCTAGCCTGTTTACTGTTACCAGCGACTGGGACAATTCAGGACGATGTGGCTAAAGAGCCAAGGAAGAGGCATTTATTCGTGCAGAGGGACAAGCCACTGCCAGGCTCTCCGAAAAAGTTGTTCAAGATAGAACATGAAGAGCCGTCTCGGTCCAGCGGCGACCAAAATGTCCACGAACTGTTTCGTCGAGTTCGTCGATCGCTAGACCCGGACATGAAGCCAGAGGCTACTGTGGTAAGGGTTAATGCTGTTGTTTGTACCTTCAAATTTTGCTGTAAATGCGTGCAAACGGGTTCAAGCGACATTCAAGCGTGCTTTGCATATGTGATTGTTAAGCAATATTTTAATTTGGAGTGATGTCATCTGAAGGTCTTCTTCCGTGTAATGACGATCAAACATTGTTTTTGTCGGTAAACTTGTTTCTTTAAATGCAGTCTTTAAGCTGAAAAATCGATTCTGTTTGTGATTCTTCTTATGCTTTACTTCTTTTGAAAGCAGTTTATGCAAAAATAAACTCCATCAAAACTTCCTGTTTGGAGCACAATTTGACGTGCGCAGCAGACAAGGAGGTCGAAAGCTCTATTTTTGTCTAACAATACTAGACTGCTGTGATGCTTTTTGGGGGTTCCGTGTTTTCTGCCTTCTCTGTTTACGTGTTGGAGTTATGCTAGCGCTTTTATTTGGAAATGCGTCCACGAATTTTTACTCATTTTGCCCGTACGACGTAATATAAGTCAATTAAAAGACTCTATTACTGCAGATGTGCTTGTAGATTTCGCCTGGTCTGTAAATACTATATTGGTCGACAATTTAAAATGTTGCACGATCGTGAAGTACATCATCATAATATTAATATTTTGGTTGAAAAAAAAATAACAGTCTCTTTCTTTAGCTGGTGATAAGGACTGGGCATGCTTTGTTTTGCTGGGTGTAGTTTACATTGAATACCATCTCTCTTGACAACTGAGTTGTATAAGTCATAATTATATGGCACACTCGCATGATTTTGTCATTTTATTAAAACGGGCAGAATTTATTTTGTTTTTCCTTTATTTTGTAAAGTTTTGTAGTCTTGGCAGGGATTAAATAACAACTGCCCTTGTAAACATGCAAAAAAAAAAATAGATGAAGGATTCTGCTAGTTGTAGGTGAAACAATGTTATCATGTAAGTCCCGTATTGTTGTGCATGTCATGAGGTTATTCAAATATTTTAAGTAAATTATTAGATACCTTACAATAAGGTATCTAATTCCACACTGTGTATAAAATTACCAACCAAGGTTACCGTTATACTTCACATCAACTTTAATCGATTTATAATTTTGAGATATATCTGTGTACAGTATGTGTTATCTGCAAAAAAGAATGTAGGATAGCCTCTGGCTAATGCACTTTTCCATTGAGCAGGTGGATAATTTGTATCCTTCACTTGCCCAATAAGCAGGTACCATTTTTGGACTTTTAGGCCCAGTTCAGAAGCCGTACTTTTCATGAGCCGAACACAATTTGAATTTGGACCGACCCAAATGGACAAAAGTACGCTCTCGATTCAGACGCCGTTCTTTTTGGTGCCGTTCCGAGGCCATTCCTAATACAGTTCCAATAAAACCAGTCAAACTGCTGGCAAAATACATTATAATAATTTATGAATTAGGATCGGCACACGAAAAGTACGGCATTTGAATCAAAGCCATTCCAAAGGCGTTCCACAGGCAAAATTTTCGGCCTAGCCAGGCGGGAAGAATGGGTGAGCCTTTCCAAATTGAAATAGCTGTTCTAATTTGATTCAGACGCCGATCTTTTCATGTACTTTATTCAAGGAATTAGGTTCGGCTCATGAAAAGATCGGCGTCTGAACCGGGCCTTAGTCGGCAGATGTAGTAAGGCCGATAAAAAAGCCTGCAGGTCAGTACACATGGTTTTAACTTGCTCAGAGGGCAACCTGCAAAGTTTATTTTCTTTGTGCAAGATCAAACAAAACAAGGATTGATAAAAGTTGAAGGATTGGAGTCAAACCAGGGTTTTCTTCAAATCACATTGACTATTGCCTGTGAATAAAGCCGCCTCTCATGGCTTCTGGCTGGTTTGGCACTTTGCGAGAGCAAAATGAGTGAGTGAGCTCAAAAACAAGTGCGAAACCACCTAGCACAGGGAGATGCGATGCACAGGGGTGGAGAAAGAATGAGTAGCATAGTACTTGTGCACAAGGGCTGATATCGCTTGCCTGTCAAATGAGCAAAAAACCTTGTGGACTCATGGAAATTAAAATAGGCTTGAATTTGATGAAAGCACACAGTTGATGAGAGTGCATAATGGTTGGTCTTCTTGTCAACTCTTTTTCTCAAAATTAAAGTGTTAATAACATAATAAAATAATCGTCAACTGTAAAATTTCTTGAATGTCCATAGGCTAGTTTTGATCATTAACAAGATACACCATAAAACTTGAGCTTAATCTTTTGATTTTTACTTGTGCCTGCCTGTCAGTTTTTCATGCGACTGTTCTATTATGTCATCAGAATATGCTGAGTAACAGCTACTTTGTCATTGTAATGACTAAATTTACCATCATTAAGAGCACAGACACAAAAAGAGCTGACAGCAGTTAAAGCGTGTCTTGTGCAAATATGTTAGCTAACAAATTTTGTAATCTCCAAATGTACACGTCTTTCCATTTCTGAACATATTAATTTTTTACCTAATTTGAGGGGTCCACTTTGTTTTCTTAACTGTATTCTTTTTGTTACAGTTTAAACAAGTTGTTGCTTTATTTTAAACAAGTTACTAAAGCAGAGCTTTTATGGTTGAGTTCCTTTTTGCCCCAGGTGGTGAATATTGTAAACTCTCAAATGAGAAAATGTGTTCATGAATGACCATGAAGGGCTGTGTTTATTTCTGTGTGGTACAGTACAGTTGTGAGATATATATCTCAGTTGCATTTATAACTCTATATAATCTGTACTACTGTTGGACAGAAAATCAAGTTCATTGAGATCATGAGTGACCAATTACGTGATCTAATTTACATATTGTTGTTTCATGCTCTAGAGCACCCACCATCCTCAAATTCTTCTGTTCAAAAAAAAATACAAAAATGGCAATGACAACAATCAAACAATGCCACAGTTTAGGTCATAGGACTGCTCAATACCCTTAATTTGAGTGGTCTTATATACTAAGGTTCATACACAGATGTAAAAGCTCGGATTTTGCCTTGTAAAATGTAATTAACAATTTCGTGAAAGTGCTTACATGCAGAGTCTGCAAAGTGCTTGACACATATACATGTGTGGCTTGCATTGGAATGGTCCTAAACTACATTTTATCCACAGACTTTTTTTTTTTTTTAACTAGTACGTGCTTTTGAAAGCACACACTTTCTTACAGGGAAAAAAGGGAAAGGCAGCAATTTACAAGGCCTCCGAGGAGTCATGTCCAACTGAATATGACACTAGAGAAATGCCATGTTAATACTCACAATAAAGATAAAACACAAAAAACTGTATGCTAAGAGCACTAATAAATGTTATAAAGAGCAGGCTGACAAAGCCAGTGGCACAGTAAAACATGTACAAAAATATGCAGTACAAACGGTTATGCACACACAGTACATGTAACTTGTATCTCTACATGCAAGGTATTTAGTAAGTAATGTAGTATGGTACATATAATTTATTGAAACACTCAGCATATGAAAACATGTAATGCTATTGTTTTGATGGGGTACACTACTGCTAGATGCTTGTGAATCTGATCTGCATTTCACTAAAAATAGTTATGTACCCGTATACCTTTAACTCACAAATTCCAAATTTTATCAGACTTCTGGCTTCACAAGACCTCACTTGAAAGACTAGTATCATACAAATGCGGGAATCAGGAAGAGTGAACTCAAATTAAGTGGAGAATCCCTTGTCAGGTAACAAGGTAACTCTGTTTTCTTTTCCAGTTTCAGCTGAATGACAGTCACCATACGGCCTATGTACACTGGGCAGGAGACCACAGGGACACCATTGTGGTGCTGACACGTGATCCAAACCCAAGAATAAACAGTAACAGCCATGTGTGGATTTCAAGGGACTATGGTCATACCTTTGAGAATCGCACTAAAGACTTTAAACGTGATTCTAGCAGATTTGCTCGAATCGACATGTTTTATCCCTCTCCACTGGATAACACAAAGGTTAGTAAAATGATCGGGTGGGGGAAGTAAGTACATACTATGTAATTACTGTTTTTAACTCCCAAACTTCTAGTAATCATAGTAATCAGTAATTTTTCTTGGACAATTCTGTCCAAGGGGGAAAGGCGCAATGAGATTAACCCTATGTGAAGCACCAACCGTGAAACAAGGCCAGACCACAAAACCAGGAATCCGTACCCTACACTTTGCGATAAGTGTGTGGGTTCTTTAACGTTCCCTGCTGACCATATAACACTGAAGATACAGGAGACAGGACCTACAGTTTATCTCTATCCGAGAAGACTAGAACATCTTACCATTTGCAGATGTCATATTGCAAAGGTAGCACGTTCTCCTCAGTTATTATTGTAAAGACACCAAAAACATTATTTTTAAGAGAGTTTTAGAACATTTGAATTTTTAACTTTTTAGCATGTCTTAAGTAATTTTTTTTATGCTATAATTCACATATAAATTAGTTCTTATATCGTAGTTAGGTCAGTGAAGTTTAAATTGCATAAGTTTAATACAATTTTATCTCGTTTTCATGTACATATAAATTTTTAATTTTTTTTTTAATCTTTTACATCTGTAAATTTAGTTAGGATCGGGCAGGCACTCTGTGGATATACTGCCCGATGTGCCATTATTATTATTATTATTATTATTATTATTATTATTATTATTATTATTATTAAGACCCTGAGTGTTGGTCCGGTCTGGGAGTCGAACCCCAGACCCCCGCACAATGGTCCGGCACTCTACCAACTGAGCTAACTGGTCGTTGGTCAACTTCTCAGTTGTCTCAGAACATCCAGACCAGTTTTGTACAATGTAGCTGAAGTTAAAATGCCTCATTTTTTCGACTTTTTTTGCTTGTTTACAAGCAAAAAGTAGGAGAATAGCAGTTATGTGGGTAATCTGGAACCGGAAGGAATCGCATTCTTGTAACTCTCAAGGGACTGTTTTAATTTCTCAAGGGAATACTTTTCGCTGTGGGTGATCAAAGCGCCTGACTTGTAAAGTGTCACTCTATAGTTGTGCTTCAGCACTTCCGTTCTTGTAGAAAAAACATGACTTGTCAAATTTACAAACGTTATATAACTAGTAATACGTGACTCGCAGGGCCTTGCGAAGCTCTGGAGGGGATTATTTGAAGTTGAACATTGTACATATTCAATTTTCCACAGTAGGCAGGAAGATATATTTGTTAAAAATTAGTAACGGGCATGGCCGCGACACCCTCGTTCCCAGGGTCTACTCCGCTTTGAAGATGGCGGCTCTTTCAGGTTCGTAAAGAGGTATAAAGCGTTGGGAAGCGCAGGCTATTTTCAAAATCATCGACAAATTATTGGATAGTCGCATTTTGGACATTTATTTGAGGGCATTAAAAAAAAAAGAAGAACGAACGGCAGGAGGATTCGAACCCTCCGCCCGCGCGCCCCTGATGGCGATAAAAGGTTTATAGCCTGAATAGGCGTTGAGGGAGTATTATGTGGAAATCAGTGTTATTTTAATCCGAAAAGAAAAACGATAAAAATGAAAGGCTCAGGATTCGAACCCACAAAAAAAATAAGGAAAAAAAAAAAAAAAAAAAACCCTAGCCGGATTCGAACCCGCGCCCTCAGTCCCGAAGATCTGATTTCAAGTTCGACGCCTTACCATTAGGCCACCAGCACGCGGCGGCCGTGTGACGTCATTTCCGCCACACACCAAGCTCACAAATAAATAAATATATATATATATATATGACCGTAAACTCCACACGAGATTTCATCCCGCCTGAGCCCTTTGAGGGACAAAATTATACACCCCGCTACGCTCGGCCTTCGGCCTCGCTTCGCGAGGAACAATCAAAAACGTGAGTAGCCCAAATCTTACGTCACATAACCACTTAAGAATGTAAGGGGTTCAGCGCTCGAAGGCAGCGAAGTTTAAAACGATTAAGAATGCAGTTCGTACTCGTACATTCAAGTCTTTCACACACTAAAACGTTGCTAATAGTTAACCAAAGGGAACTCATTCCGTGACAATTGATTATATCTGCTGAGTTGCACAATTTAGAATTGCAACATCATCTAGCGAAGCGCACTATTACTAAAAATAGATTTCGCCGCATGATACCCCAAACCCAAAAAATAAATGTTTTCTTTCAGCAAATCCCGGCAGCAAATCGGGCCTTTATAATCCATTCAATAACTGAGAGTAAAACATTTTACACTTTATTGAATAATCGCTCTGTTTGACAAACCTTTTGTTTCAAACCACGGTTTGAGCTTTCTACGTTGCACAGGTAAGGCTTTCTCTCGAATTCCGAGCCAATCTGGCCATGGTTTTGTGAAACAATCGCTAAATATGCCTCCGAAGTGCCCGCCAACCATACATTGCTCTTACAGAGAGTGGTTTGTTTGTCCGAATTTTGTCTGACTCACACCGGGGGTCAAATTCTGTGACGTCATTAGTGCGCTTCGCTAATTGCAACATCATTAAATGTGTTAAGTGATATTTACAAGTGTTTTTGTAGCCTGTTGTGAAATTACTTCCGGTGGAAGCAGTTTAACGTTTCTTCTGTTCAGAAGTTAATGCATCACCATTAGAAAAATAAACAGCAACTGTTTTACTGGAAATGTAGTCGTTAGAAATGGCATGTGTAGCCGTAAGGTAAAGAATTACGCGAGAAGCGACTTTTGGTAATATCCAAACGAAAATTTACTTCTCAATGTGGGGTTAAGATTGCGTGACAAGACAAAAGGTAACTCTGTCGTGCGTAACCTAACCTGCGCCTTCCCTCCGCCGCGAAAAAAAAAAGAAAGCCTGATCGCAGGTTATGCGTAACCTTTATAGGGAACCGAGTAGAGTAGAAATCTTTCTAACTCAAAAGGAAACAACTATTTCGATTAAAGGCAAACGTCAAAGTTTACCATTTTTAACCAAGCCAAAGTATATGAGTCGCAAAGCACCCAGCCGTCGCGACTGACAAATACAGCATTTCCTCTGCGAAAATAAAAAAATACTTGAACTGAAAGACGTTTGAATTCTTCCATGATATGTTCAAACAACAATGCCCAGGATAAACCTTCTACTCATACTAACTTCATGCAAAAAAAGTCGATATCTCGAAGAGATCAATTTGATTAATGTATAGTGAATAATTTGCAGCACACAATAGAGGTTGAGATCTCAATGTATAATAATTATAATACATAAGAAAAATGTTTTCTTCTCTGATGAGCAAGTCAGTTGTCAGTCAGTCCAGGGGCCATGGTCTCTGAACAAGAAGTCAGCCAGGTCAATATCGACAACCATTTTCCTTTTTTTTATCACAAATTCCCTTGCTTCTTACACATAATATTGACACACAGATCCTCACTTGTCAGGGCAGGCTGAGCTTTCACCAAAAAATTTACGAAATAAATGCCAAATTGACCAGACATTATTGCGGGCCCAAGAGAGGCCCACAACCCTAATCTTGACAGTGACCAGCGGATTGTGTATTACGCGTGCGCACCACGTTTATAAAGGCTATCTGCAAACTGGAAGTTGAAAATTTTGTTCTTCCACTAAGAACGATTGGAATGCAAAAAATGTGTCAATCACGACAGTTTGACGTAACACCGGAAGAGAAAAATCTTGTCTCCAAGAGCGATAAGAATGCGAAAAATCAACAGTTTGTCACATTAGATCGAGGCTTCTGTCTTGCAGACATTTCGTTTTGCAGACGTTGTTTTATAAGTGTTGCTTTTGAGGAGATCTGCTGTGATTGTATCACAGATAAACTACGGCAAAGCGAATGATTCCAACAACGGTTATTCTCGAGAAATTCCTTATAACACTGACAACAAAGCGAGTTTGCAGACGGAGGAAAATCACATCTCAGACCATCTCAATTCACACCGCGTGCTCGACTACACTTCGCAAAACTGTCAATCAAAAAAACAACTCTGATTGGTTCGCGGCAATAGGAAACGATAAAAAACATTCGTGACTTAAGCGTGACGCGTTACTCGACCTTACTTGGAATAATTTTAATTTTCCAAACTAACAAAAAACACTTCCCTCTCAGTACCTTCTCTTAACTGCATCGAGGCCCGCACTTTCTAACCTGTGGAAAAACAACTCTGATTGGTTCGTGGCAATAGGAAACGATAAAAAACATTTGTGACTTAAGCGTGACGCGTTACTCGACCTTACTCGGAATAATTTTAATTTTCCAAACTAACAAAAAACACTTCCCTCCCAGTACCTTCTCTTAACTGCATCGAGGCCCGCACTTTCTAACCTGTGGTTACCACTAGTTTGTAGGGTTGCTTAGGGTTACCAGGGAAAGTCTGTCTTCATTTACAACAAGGCGCCCAAAAGTGTGACCACTTTTAATTAATCCGCATTCTTTCGTGCAGATTTAATCCAATCAAAAGCCGTGGATAGCTGCAGTTGACTTCTGATTGGATTAAATCTGCACTGAAGAATGTGAATAAATTAAAAGTGGTCACACTTTTGGGTGCCTTGCTGTAATTGTCTTTTGTTTTTGTTTTCAGTACCTCTTTGTTGATACAAGCAACAAAATCATATTCAGCACAAGAGATGACTGCTTATCATTCCTTAGAAGCTATGTGTCATTTACTCCAGATGAACTCAGCTTCCACTCAACAAGCAGTGATGTTGTCTTATCTTATGATGAGTCAGCAAAGAAGGTACTTTCTGTTAAATAGTGTCTGGAGCGCTAAATTTTATTTTGAGTGCTTGTTAGCTATAGAGGGCCCTTAGAGATCTCTCATTTTAGGGGAGACACATAGAACAAGTCCTGTTCTTTTGTAATAATGGAAATGATGTGTAAGAAAGGTGAAGCACTGATGATCTCATTGCACTCTGATGGTGCAGCAATTAAATAGAGGAGTAAGGATACATTACAGGGGCGCTTATTAATATAAGGAGTGCTTGTTGTAATAGGGGCATTTTTACACATTCCAGGGGAGGGGGTGCTTATTGGAAGGAGGGTGCTAAATTTAATCATTACGATAACCATTTATTATTATTTTTTGCCAGGATGCAATGTGAACTAGCCCATCACATGTTAATAACCCCCCCCCCCCTCTTTAATTTGGTGTAGCACCATAGATGAACTATGAGATTAAACTGACTTGACCAAGGGCACACCACAATAATCCTGGCAAGTGCTCGAACCCAGATGGCTTGATGCAATGCAACATGCCAACCATTAGCACCACCGACAGAATAAGCTGATGTAACAAATAATGTATAAGTTAACATATTCATGTAAATTTGCCTTTCTGTGACTTCAACCAGGTTAGTCAGAAAACTTGACATTTTCAACTTGGCACTAATATTGTAAATTTTCTTCTGTCAACAGCTTTATTATTCCAGTGATTTTGGATTTTCATGGACTTTAAAAGATGAGAATGTTAGATCATATTTTTGGTAAGTTTGTCAGCATTTTTCAGGTTAGTCAAAAATCAAGAAATTGAACTGTGCACATCAAGAAAACTGCTGGTCATATTTTGCAATGTTTAATTTTTGCAATTTGATAACATTTTCACAATTTGTTGGTACAGACCAAAGATTCCAAGCTGACTTCTATTTGCAGTGTTACTTTGTGATACATACAATGAAATTATCATCCTGTGACTCAAATCAGCTGCATGCTCAGCTTATGGGTCATGTAACGTATTGTACCATAATAATTACAAGTCATGCATACAGGTTAAAAAAGTTAAATAAATATAATTGATTTTAATGAATTGTTTCTCTAAATAGGGGCATTCCTCCATGGGATAATGCTAACACATTGTATATTGAACGTGAAGAAATTCAAGGTATGATTGCGAACTGTGAACAACATACAGTAATTAGGACTTTCATTTTGAAGGGGGGAGGGTAAGTATAGGAGGCATTGGGTTGGGGGGGGGGCAGGGGCTAGGGTTGGTGCATTGGAAACTGTATTGAGCAGTACTAGTATACGAGTTTGAGCTTTGCCTTCAACAGGTGGTAATTATTCTGTTGTTTTCTTTGGCAATACACTTTACTCGCATAGTGCCACCTCTCTTAGTGCACCCAGGAGCATACAATCATGTAAATGGGTATGGCACATTGCTGTGTCAACCTGACAAAATGCTGGCAGTAACAGGTATGGATGGACTACAGTGTATAGCATCCCAACCAGCAAGAGAATTAATACTCCTCTAGAGACACTTCGTGCTACAGAATTCAGGTGCTGACAGCTCTGAGCCACTTGGGCTCAAAAGGCCTTACACTTGGTAAGGAGGGTGGATGCTTCTCCAACAGTTATATATTTGGGGTGGGTTCAATTTCACCCTTGGAACAATTTGGTATTTTCCTTTGTTCTAGTTGAACCACAACAGTAACATTTGGTCATTTTACAATTATAGGGAAAAATTCTACTATGGAGCTGGACCAAACTGTCCAGTTTGAAACCTAGCTCTTTAACAGTACTTACTTTTCCTTTTGATAATTATTTTCCAGGTGGCTATTCAAATGTGGTAAAAACTGACTATTTTTCCAGCTTTGCATCAATACTGCTCAAGCATGTAAATGACTTTGAAGTCTTTGACAACTACATGTTTGCTACAAATGCAGTGAGTACATGTACTTTACATTATTTCGTTATAATTATGTTATTGGTTTTTTTATTTCAATATGTAGGTGTTGCTGTTTAATTTTTTCTGGATTCCTTCAAAGACCTGAAAATTTGTAATTATTTCAAGTGAAGATGGGAAAAAAGAATGCAGCAAAATAAAGTAACTCAGAAAAATGCCAACATGTGTTGACTTGATGGAGAACAAAAGGGCTTGAAAAATCTATATTATCTGTTTGAAGTTAAGTGTTTGTTCAAGTACGGTACCTTCAGTTGCATTGCTGCTACTTAGGATAATCTGGTCAAGCTATCTTAAAGTATGGGGGAACACCTGTAAGTCTACTCATTTGATTTCAATGACTGATTTCATTTTCCCTACCTTTATTTCCAGTCAAATCAAAGTTCAGAAAACTTTATACCTGTACGTATAATTATGTAAATGTGGCAATAAAATGACTTTCTGAGGGACTATTGTTTCTTTGTGGGCACCTGCATGGTGTCATTTGTGGCCCAAGTGCGAAGCCCAAGCGCCGCAAATGACACTACAAGAGATCAAATAAACATTGTATTATTTTCTCAATAAAAGTCATTATATTACCATTGTCTCACCACTACCCTCCAAGTTTTTTTTTTTTTTTCGGTAATGACCATTTGGCCCACTTGCTGCGCAAGTTTGGTTGCCAGTGAAAAATTTTAGTCGCTTAATTACGCTCATGCATTCAATCCTTCTTCTCGATTTTGGTCGCCAGGCTGGCGACTTCAGTTCCAATTTAGTCGCCATGTGGCAACTTAAATGGTCTTATGTGTAACTTGGAGGGTTGCACCAACCACAAACTTAATGTTTAACATTCTTGTTTCCACCATGTAAGACAACGGACGCCAACAAATAAACCACTGATGTACAACTTGTGCACGTTGACTAGTTTAAAACAGTTTCACTGATACTGTCTTTCTTTGTAGTCCTCAAAGCGTGGCTCTCTGACTTTGTGGGTGTCACTGAACCGGACTAAATTTCAGCCAGCTGAAATACCCACAGCCTCACCAACACAGGTTTGAAACTTTGGAACTTATTTTTACAATAATTTCCAGGGATGTACAGTCTGTAGCTAAGATTTGCAACAGGTGAAAGTTCCTTGATCAAAGGCAGAAAATATATTTTGGTGACCTTAAAAAGAAAGTTCTAACCAGACACCATCAATTCCACAGGTGGTTATTTTTTCAACCTTCCACCTATTTACAACCCTGTATTTCTTGTTGCAGCCAAACCAGGTCAAGTGCTCACTCTCAATCTGAACAAGAAAAGATGTTTGTTAAATCTTGTTATCATTTTAAACTTCAACTGTTCAGATAAAAAATTCGAAATGAGACTGCAGATCTGAAATAAACAATGTGCAGTTTAATGCAATTGGGACATAAGAACAATGTTGTCAGATCTTGCCTCATGAACCATGGGTCACCTGTTGAGTGAGAATTTTAGTGGAACTGTTTCCCTTTTTCACTTACTTACTAGCTTTTTTAAATCCCCTCAGAATAGCAAAAGTTTTCTCTGCTGTTTTGGTTAAGTTAACAAAACTAGCTATGCTGGTGCCCCAAAAGGCGTACCATTCCAAGATAGAAAACAAAGTTGTTTCCTTGTCAGAGCTTTCCTGCCGTCACATAATATCACTATACATTGTACCTTATTATAGGAATATAACGAAGCATTTTAACAACGCGAACAAAATTTATGTATAATATAAATTAACGCCAATTTTATAGTAAAAGTTCTGGTTAAATTCTTATTAATAGTAAAAAAGTTAACGTCAATAAAATTAACGCAAATTTTTAAAATTCGCGTTAATAACAAGTACTTATCCTTAATCTCCTGTAATAAGGTATGTTTTGTTGTAGGACTTCTTCATTGCGGATGCTTCAGAGAATCAGGTTTTTCTGGCAGTCACTCATGATCGGAGAACAACTCATCTCTACATCTCAGACACTTCTGGAACAAAGTACAGCTTGTCCCTGGAAAGGGTGTTATATTTCTCTCAGAATACCACAACTGCATGGCTGAGGTAGGCTGGAGCTTTTATTTTACACTGTATGATGTTAACTACTGATCAAGTGTATTTTCTCGAATATTAGCTGTGACCAATCATACCCCTTAAATAATTGCCCCCCTTTGGTGAAAATATTAATTATCTCCTTCAAATAATCAACAGTTACACCAACCCTCTCACCACCACCTCTTTCTTTTACCCGCTCCCTGTCAAGTGAAAAATTTGTACCTAAGAAGGGAATGGCTTGAGCTCAACTCTGAATCCAAATTGAGAATGCTTAGGGAGTCTGTGTTCAGTGTAATGATGTGATTATTTTTTGTTGTTGAAATAATTAAATATAACTTTCAGCAAGCAATATTTGAAGTACAAACCTTGATTAATTGTCCCACTTCAAAATACTCACCCCTTTCTGATGTAAAAATTTGGTTATAAACAAAGGAAATAGTTATGGTACTTACAATCTTGCAAAGTACAGCTTTATGTGCCTACTGGTGCGATGAGAAATGATGATGATGATGATGATGATGATGATGATGATGATGATGATGATGATGATGATGGTGACGATTCTCGCAAAGTACCTGCTCAAAATTGTCATAAAAGAAGGCTTTCAAAAATGTTTATTTGCTGGGAGTTAATAAGTGTTTATTTGGTTCTGAATCAGGCGCTACATAGATTTCTCATTTGTGGACCTTCACAAAGTGAGTGGATTGAGAGGGGTTTTTATTGCAAGTCAACTTACTCGTGGTCGGGTAGGACGCCGCCACATAATGACCAAGATAACATTTGATAAGGGTGGCTTGTGGCAGCCAGTGGCAGCTCCTAAACTGGATAATTATGGGAAAGCCTTGAACTGCAGTCTGGTGAGTTGGGAGTGATCCTTGTTACTGTCAAAGGGATTTGTCTATCAGAGATGGTGGAATGGCCCAATTTATATCACATGAATGGGGACCAAATGGATGATCCATCTAATGACTAATATCTCCAACTCACAATTTCAGTTCTTTGGTGAATGATGAAGCATTATTTGGCTGAACTTGATTCATCTAGTTATTCTTTAAGTGTTTTAGACAAATCAAAGGAATTAGGCAGATGATCCTTCCACAACAGTACACAGTCTAATTGGCTACTTTGAGGTCACATGACATCAATAAAACTGTTTCCTTGCAAAAGTCATTGCAACAACTATGATATCAGAGAGTAACAGTACAAACCTTGCTTTTTAAATAACATTAATTTTTTTCTTATGCTTAATTCCTCCTTAGGCCAAAAACTGTTCTCTGCATTTGTCACAAAAATTTGGACAATACTACCCACGCACCCGCTACTCTCCTATGAAGTCGTGGAGTTCAGCTCCTGGCATCATCATGGCAACAGGTAATTCAGTTGTTCATTTTGTGCATGTATGCAACATTAAAATACCAATCATGATTGATGTGTTATTCAGTTGCTCTGCTTCCTCCTCTTTCTCCTTTCCCCCTCCTATTCTCTCCTCTTTTCTGCCTTCTGTCTTCCTTATCCTTCCCTTAGCCTTCCCCTTCTCCCTCTCTTTCACCACCTCCCCTCCCTCCCTTTCCTTTGTTTCCTGTTTCACTCGCTCTTCATTCACCTCCCTCTCCTTCCCCCCTACACTTCCTCCCTAACTTCTTACCTACTCCCTCCTCCCTGCTCCTTCTCCCTCTCCTCCTCATCTTTCTCATGCAGTGTTTTTCATCTGCCCTCCTTCTCTCTTCACTATATCCTCCTTTCACCTTCTTCAATTCTTTCTTCCTTCCTTGCTTTTCCTTCTGTTTACTCTTGTTTTCTGTGTGTGCCTTCTCTCACTCCATTCTACCTCCTCCACCCCTATTTTCTCACCATCCTCCTTCCTCTCTTCTTTTTCTTACTTCCCTCTCTCCTCACTCTTCCTTTTGCATCTTCCTCCTCCTCCTCCTCTTGCTCCATCCCTCCCTGTTTCCCTTTTTCTTCCTGCTCTACTTCTTTTTTTCTGACTCCTCCTCCTCCTTCTCCTCCTCCTCCTCCTCCTCCTTCTCCTCCCCCTCTCCCCCTCCTCCTCCTTCTCCTCCTCCTCTTTCTTCTCCTCTGCCTCCTTCTACTTCTCTTCTCCTTACCCTACCCCACCATGTCCTCTTCCTCCTCCACCTTCCTAACTTCTCCCCCCCATCCATCTCCCTATCCTCATCTTTCTCTGCAATGTTTTCATCTCCCCTTTTCCCCCTCTTCACCATGACCTCTTCCTACTGCCTGTCTTCCATTCTTCCTTCCTTTCTTGCCTTTCCTTTTGTTTACTCCTGTTTCCTTTGGGTGCATACTCCCCCTCCATTCTCCTGTCTCCTATATTTCCTCCTCCTCCTCCCCTTTTCTCCTCCTAGGCCTTCTCCTTTCCTTCTTTCTTCTTTCCTCTCCAACTTTTAATGTATCTTCATTTTCCTTCTTTATTCGACTTCCTCTTTCTCCCTCTTGTTACTGGTCAACTTCTGTTCGACTTCTTACCACCTCCCCCTGTTCCTCTACCAGGTTCTTTTTCATTCTCTTCCTTTTCCTCTTCCTTCTCTCTGTTGTTCACCAAGGTAACATCGCTGTCCCCTGTGTTATTTCCTAGGTACATATGGCTCAAACTTGAGGTTGAATGCTGATATCTTCCTCTCATCAGATGCAGGAATGACCTGGCACATGGTAATTCATAACAGTGTATAAAAACTATTTTTATGTTAATCACAGTTATGCCAAACGTTATAATATAAATAATAGATAGCCTTTAAATGCAGATACCAAGATGCTGTGTTGGTACATTCACAGGTTACGTGATGGATATATAAATTATATTTTTTTTTCATTAAGCCACTGGCATAGCATCTTCTGTTTGTAAGGTCACAGGTCACCAAAAAATAATTAATCTTTTTTAACAAATTGCTTTTGGAAATATACCTGCTTGGAAAAATTCAGTCACATTTCATTTTTACTTCCCAATTATTTTTTTACACTCACCATGGCGACCAAAATAGTCACAACGTGGAAGGCTGAGCTGGGATGGGACCTGATGTGTCAAAACCAACCTCCAGAACGGTGTATCATGTGTGTAATGGATTAATTAACTTACTGTACTTCTACAGATTATGCAGCGTCCCTTCTGGTGGTACAACCTTGGTGATCATGGTGGCATGTTCATTGCTGTACCAAGAAGCTCTTTGACTGACTTGATTTAGTAAGTTCAAAATGACTTGAATGGATAATTGTGATGCAATGCACACATTTTTGGACATGGAGTATTAATCATTCTGCCCAAGGGATAAACATTGTACCTCGAGGAGGGGATGCAAGCCTGCAAATAACAGCCGGTCATTGGACAACTGTCCGGTAAATTTCGGGTTTTGACCGGTAAAAGCTTGGCGTGGTTGGACATTTTGACGGTGGAGTCAATAACAAAATTAATCTTTCAGTTTCAACTGCAGACCGTACCTATGATAACAAAATAAATTTCCTTTTTCTCTTATTTATTTCAATTATTTATGTTCAACCAGACTGGCTTCTTGTCCAGTCAAAACTTGTCCTGGCCTGACAAAATGACCTGCTCATAGACAAAAAGTATTTGTAGGCTTGGGATGGTGGGCATTGAGTGCAATTGGCATCTAGAGCATGGGCTCTGATTTGTGAGCTCCTTTACTTGAACATTTCTCTTTTGAGTAATTCACCTCTCAACCAAATATGCCTGACTTTTAAATTCTGTCCCCTACATATGACTGTATGTTGTCACAGATTATTCACATTCCAAATGGAGAGTTTAATGCTGGGATACATGGGTAACCCTCCAATGTACTTGCATTTTATCCAGGCCTACATGAAGGGCCTAGGAGGGGGGTGGGGGGGGGGGAATAAAAATACTTGAAATGGCTTTCTTCTATAGAAACAATCTGAGTAAGTTCCAGCAGTAGGGGACACTTAGCCCAAACACAGTGTACAACACAATATTTGATGGTAAAAGTTCCTTAATACATAGTAACTTTAATTTTGGCTCTCTTTGGACTTTCTTTCTTTTTTTTTTTTTTTTTCTCTTTGGACTTTCAGTTACAGCTGGAATGAAGGCGAGACATGGCTAACTTACAGGTTCTTAAACAACTCAAGGATGTATGTATATGGCCTTCTAACAGAGCCCGGTGAACAAAGTGCTGAATTTACAATTTATGGCTCTTATCAAGGAGGGCACAAGTGGGTTGTCGTGCAGATTAACCTGAGGAAGGCCCTAGGTAAGATTCACTCACCAACCTGCTTGCCCCGTCCATGCTTGCTCACTCACTCACTTAGTAAAAGTCAGTCAGACTAAAATATATGATTATTCTGTCTGTCTGTCTATCTGTCAAATAATCAGAAATATTTTGACTAGAAGGGATGCAAAATGAGTAAAAAGTCCAACAGATTTATCACCATAGTGTGTTTATCAAAGCAGAGTCTATTTTGTGTAGAGCTTTTGGTATAGTTACAAAGTGTATACATAGGGTGATTTCACAAAGTGTGAGCACATATGAGCACTTACATGAATTGTCCTGTTCATTGGTAATCTCAAAGTTAATAAGCTTGAGACTAGTGGACAGGGCTCAACCTCTTGCCAATTTGCACAGTCTCGGTGATATAATTTTTACTGCACCACTTTGATGACCAGTGCTAGACTTTGTTGCATTTTAGTAAACTTTTTCAATTTGAAATTAAGGTAATCCATGCAAGAAAGATGACTACAAGCCATGGATACCATCCGATGAACGAAACGGGACTTGCTTGTTGGGAAGGAAGTCTATTTATGAGAGACGAATTGCCCATGCACACTGCTACAATGGTTATGACTACGATCGTCCCATCTCACAGCAGAATTGTCCTTGCGATAGAGAGGACTTTGAATGGTACGGTCATTATATAGATTGTCATATCATACTTTTCCTGGTCAAGCATAAGGTGTTGACAAATTTTCCCTATTTAGTCTATTCCTATGCAAGCTGGCAAAGGTCTGTCTTAGAGCCTAACTAGGCAGTTTATTTACCAGGGCGTGCTTAACCCGTAGACACCTGTACCGGCATTGGCCATTGTTCCACTAGACTTTTGACCAAAAAAGGCACCATTTCTACTCAAAATCTGCCTGCTTGAGGATCGTGTTGGGTGATTGTGTTAATGTAGCCTGAAATAAATAATATTATGTAGGAAAGTTACATGTATGCATAGAAATTAAATTTCAGAGAAAAAAAGAAAAACCTCCTGCCAACCAATCCTTGCTGCTCCACGGTAAAAATGTCATCCAAAGGATGGTGCTTTCTCCAAAATTTTTTACTAGAAGGCCAACAAGTGCAGCAAAAAGACAAGAAAAGGAGAAAAAGGAAAACCAGAAAAAAAGAGAAAAGAATGAAAAGCCTTAAGTGGTAGAGCACTTTCTGACTCAAAAACTCCAAACTTTGACTTCTGTGCATGCCGGAGCAAAAAATAATGTCATAAAATGCAATTAATGCAATTGAAAAGAAAGGCATGCCTTCAGGTTGCAAGTGGTGTTTTGAGCAGGTTGGAGCATATTTAGCTCAAAACTGACCAAAAGACGCCAAAACGTGCAAAAAGTGTGATTTTTTTGTAAAATCTCCAGGTCTGGAGTCATGGATTAATCTGGTTTCTGTAGCATGAAGTAGTGAGTAGAAGTGCTATTTTATCATACTGGCTTTACAAGTTGCTGGTTTGCACTAAGTCTTATGCTCTTGAGTAGAAAAAGGCACTAAAATGGCTGGCAGTTGTCTTGCCCAAGAATGCAACACAATGACCTTGATCAAGCTTGAACAGAGAGCTGTTAAAATCTTTAATGCAGTTCATCAACCATTCCATCACCATCAGGCTAGTGTTCCTTATAAACCTATCTGACCGACTAATGCAGCTTGCTTAACATCTTGATTTATTAAGAAGCTTGAAGCTAACCTTGTTAAATAGAAATCATGCTAGTCAGTGGCAGGGAGGCACAGTGGCCTAGTGGTTAGTGTGCTGGACTCTGGATTGAGCATTGCAGGTCCAAGCCCTGCCAGAGTCATTGTTGTTGTGTTCTTGGGTGAGACATATCACTCTCACAGTGCCTTTCTTCACCCAGCATCCACTGTTGACTCAAGGTACATAATCTCTTTCCTTGGTTATGTACACCTGTAACTTGAATCTTTTTTAACAATTGGTGTTTTCCTTCTATTATTACAGTGATGTGGGTTACATTGAAAACGACAACAATAATGAGTGCAAGTGGGATACTTCCAGTGGCTTGACCCCTACAACTATACCTCCTGTGTGTCCTATAGGCACAACATATCGCCGCACAAAAGGGTATGTAGACTCACCAGTGACTCACTAGCGCATACTTGCGGGATGATTTCCCTCCATTGTTTTGATGACTGAGCTTGACTCCAGTCAAATGCTTCCTATGTATTTTACTCCTAATGAATAACACTTTCTGTGCCAATTCCAGTGATTTTAAAGATCATTTTGGTTTAGCTTACTGTGGAAATAATTTGAGTACAAAACTTCCCACATTGCCCAGTCATACAGTGAAAAATTCACAGAGTGCATATTATTTTCTGATAATATGTCAAATTTCTGTACAAAATATCCACCCAAAGTGCAGTATTCTTGCAACATAAAGGACTTCTTGTAATAGTAAATAAAATGTGACTTGCCAGCGCAAACTTACAGGATAATTTCCCTTTTTTTTTTGTTTACTGAGCTCGTCTCCACTGTAAAACTAAATACCTCCCATGCAAGGTGTGTTTAATGGAATCCTGTTGGCAACTACTTGGAGGAATTTGGACTAACGTTCTGCAAGAATCACATTTTTGTGAAGGACCATTTGCTGCTCTACAGCTGGCAGTGTCATACTAATCAGGTGGTTAATGTGGCTGACTTAACTGTTTGTTTTGTTGTTTCTACACAGTTATCGCAAGGTTGCTGGTGATACATGCCAGGGAGGCATGGAAGATCAGTTTGCTGCAGAAATGGCTTCTTGTCCAATAAATCGTAAGTGACCTCTCTTTACACTGTGTGGGAGTCATGGTGGCCAAATACTTAGCACATTAGACTCCACATCAAGTAGTCCAGCTTCGAGCCCTGGCTGGTGGCATTGTCTTATGTTCCCTAGCAAGACACTGAACTCTTTAAACAGTGCCTCTTAACACCCAGGTGTACATGTAAGTCCTGAGCACTCCATTCGTGGAGTGAAGTGTTTCTTAAAATAATTCATAGCAGCTAAGATATCATCTCTTTTAAGTGGATGAGATTGTCATTGTGTATAATTGCACTGACTGCTCTATATTTAAATTCTGTTCCTTCCTTTTCTGCAGCACTCCCTCAGTTCCTGCTGTATGCTGCTCGTAGATACATTCGGAGAATCACATTGGGTGATCACAGAGAGACTACCATTCCTCTTGGAAGTGGACTGCAGAATGCTATTGCATTAGACTTTGATTACTATCAAAACTGCATCTACTGGGCAGATATTACTCTGGATACGATCAAACGCTCATTCCTAAATGGATCTGGTAGGTCATAGGACACAGAGTTCCTGAGTTCAAAGTAAAGTTCTCAAGTATAAACTAGGTGTGATAATTAATTACTATGTGTTGTTCATTTCTGTTGACAGGAATAATTGAAACACTCCATAGTGGTATCCAGCAGGTGGAAGGGCTGGCATTAGATTGGCTTGGTGATAATATATATTGGGTGGATGCTGGTGGCAAGAAGATTGAAGTCTCTAGGGCAGATGGACGTTTCCGTAAAACTCTTCTCACAAGCAATCTTGACCGACCCAGGGCTCTCGTTCTTGATCCAAAACGTGGTTACATGTACTGGACTGACTGGGGAAGCAGTGCTCGAATAGAAAGAGCTTACATGTCTGGCGGAGGACGCACAGCAATTGTATCATCTAGTCTACAGTGGCCCAATGGGCTTGCCATTGATTTCCCTGCACAAAAGCTGTACTGGACTGATGCTGGTTTGGACAAATTAGAGAGGAGCAACTTGGATGGAAGTTATAGACAGGTATGCTGTTGGTAGTGTTTAGGCTATGTAATTTATAGAAAAAGGTATAGTGTTTTGGACAAGTGCTGGTATCACCTGCTGCAGCAAACCTAGCTATTGGCAAAACTGTGCATGCCACATCACTGCCAAGGAAAGAAGAATGCAGCATTAATCTATGAATAGACCCACTGGTGGCAAATAAATAGTAATGCCAAAAATTTATAGGTAAGTACAGTGCTTACTGATGTTTGAAGTACTGAAGGAGAGTGAATGCTCTTTTCTCTCTTTCAGACAATAAGCAGTTCAGGGCTGCCTCATCCATACTCAATATCTGTGTACCAAGACTCTATATACTGGGACGACTGGTCAACACAGTCCATCCAAAAGGCAAACAAACGGGACGCTGGGGCTCGTCAGACCATCAGGTCACATGTACGTGGGCTGATGGATCTCAAAGTTTTCCATCAAGATGCACAGACAGGTAAAAGCTAGGCTTCTCTTTGGTGTTATCACAACACCATTGTTGCATGATTTGTGAACACTTCTCTTAATTTTTCTGTAGCACCATTTTATCATCCCAGAGGATGATGAAATCCTCATGTGGCCTTAATGAGCTACTGAACGCTTAATTCTGTTTATGTGGTATTATTTTGCTAAACAAGAAATGAATTCTACAAAGTTAAAGCTGGGTTAACACATTTCTTATGGGTTTATCTCCAGGTAACAATTCCTGTTCTCGGCTGAAACTGTGCAGTCACATCTGCTTTGCTGTGCCAAACAGTTATGCTTGTGCTTGTCCTGATAACATGCGAACTGTGACATCTGTTTCTGGAATTGTGACCTGTGAGTGCCAGCCTGGGGAATACATGGATTCCAATGGAGAGTGCAAAACTCGAAGTGAGTACTAAACCATGATCTACTATAGTATCAGAACTTATGATTAAATCTAGACATTCTGTTGTAATAATGATATATTGACTGCACATCTTGATTGGACTTGTTGAGTCTGACTTGCAATGGGCACTTAACCCGGCATAATACCTGAAGCAAAAATTAATCATGGTTTTTTGACTGCTGAATTTAATGATGTGAAGACCTCATTTATATGGTGTTGCATCAATCGAGCTATGTTATAATTAGAAAACATTTACAAACAAACAACAACAACAGTCATAACAAAAAACACTTCAGCCAGTTTCACCAGGAGCAAACATGCTAACTTGCTTTACACAATGTAAATATTAGTTCACTTCTTTGCTTTAAGTTCTGTCTGGTTGATTATTGATATTTTCCACACTTCCATGCTTTGTCTAGCTGGAACATGTGGTCCAAATGAGTTCCGGTGTACCAACAGTCGATGCATCCCATCTCACTGGAAGTGTGATCATGACAATGACTGTGGAGACAATTCTGATGAACAGGGATGTGGTAGGTGGCATAATAATGATTAGTACATGTACACAATGTAACAGATTTTGGTATTGTTTTCCTGTTTGTTGCTTATCATAAACAACTCTATTAACCTCATCCTTATAGTCAATTGTGGTAGGTGTTGTAGCCTATTGGATTTTGGAGTAAGAGTCCAAGTTTAACCCCTGGTCCATGTCATTGTAGATTTTCTGTTCTTGGGAAAGACACTTTTGTTTCACAGTCCAACAGTTTTCTAGGGTAACCTAACAAAAATGCCTGGGGTAACCCATAATGAATTAATTTTTGGTATCCACCACTGCAGAGAGAGTAGCTGCAGTACTCCTAGTCACTTTGTGTTACAACATCAGCACCACTGAGCCATTCGGCTTTTTTTTTTATCTATAGACTGAACTGGAACAGACTAAATTATCATTCTTTATATGTACCTCAGTCCCCAGTTGTTGGTGGATAATGCTATCCACTGGATAAATCGCTATCCAGTGAATAAGTCTTAACCAAACATACCACGCTATCCCCCGGATAGTAATTTATCGGGTGGATGACGTTATCCACCATTTGAACAACTGGGGCCAGCTGTTCAGTAAATCTTAAAGTGCCTATGAAGTAAAAATTAATTTATGCTTTTTTGAAAGACTTTTACAAATAAAGAAGAATGGCGTTTACTGTTTTGAAACTGTATTGAAATCCAAAAGCGCCCATCAAACTCACAGAAAAATGAAACGACAACCAAAGAACAATAAAAAAGCAAAAAAAAAAGAAACAAAAAGACACACAAACCACAAAACCCGCACTCTAGCCCCCCACAGACAACAGAAGAGCCAAAACAGAAGCTAAGAAAGACACAAACGCTAAGCAGTCAGTCGTGAAAAGAGTCGTCAGAACAGTAAGACACAACAAGAACAGGGGTGGAAAACAACAAACTAGGTAGCCAAGCAACATGGTTACTAACGAGAAACGAGGAAGAAAAAGAAGTGTTTTGAAAGAGAATGGCGAAGCTGAAAGACAGGGACGTTTGGCTGAAGTAGTGAAGAGGCTAAGGCAGAAGACCGTACAGAGACAAGAAAAAAGAACACTCAGAAACAAACGAAAGTCAAGAGCACTAAACAAGGTGAAAAAGACATCGAACCCGAAGAAAAGAAGAAGAAAAAAGAAAACTAGTGGGAGCTGTAAGGAGCAGAGCAACAATCGTCAGCACAACCCTAACAACCACCCACCACGAGTGGCAGAGACGGAGGTCGCACCTCACCTCGTCTGCGACAAGCAACAAACAAGTCACAACCAACGACACAACACAACCCTAGAACAACAAAGACAAAAACGTGTACCAAACACAACCAACTGAACAACACACAACGCACCTAACAGACACCAAACGAGTACATCAAGTCCACAAACAGCAACCGACCCATGTCTAGTAACTCTCACCCACAGAACGCATCCACATAACACATCTCACCACAGACACAGACACAAACAACAACAACCCCCACCTCTCTCCCTTCCTCTCACACACACCCAAACAGGAAACCCACTCCTAACACACCGCAACACAACTGTACAGAGAAAACACCTCAACAACCTAACAACTACAACACAAGCACACACAACACGACAGACAGCACCCAATCTGTCTCGCAAAATGAGACCCACGCTTGTCACGTGCACCTACAGCCTCACACAGGGCGCTACAAGACGACATATCATATAGACACATTCTAAGACACTCCACCTACCTCTACCCAGCAACCACACAAGTTACATCTATATCATAACATCTACTCCTTGACGTCAACGTCCCCCCACCCCCCTCCCCGGGGTCCCCGCTCTCGCCCTCCTCCGGCCCGTCCTCCTCCCCCGCTCCCCCCCCCTCGCCGGCTGGTCTCCGCCCCTCCTGTCGCGGGCGCCGGCGGCGCGCGGCCTCGTCCCGCTCCACTCCTCCTCCGGGGCGGGCCGGGTCCACTGCCGGAGGAGAGCATGCATGGCCGTGTTGCTTCGGTGTTCAGTCTTAGTGCCATTTTGATCTTATTTTGTTCTCTTCGTCGTCTCTTTTCCTTTCAATTTCAATTTTCGTTTTGTTTTTCTCCATTTTTTCGCGTTGTTCGTTTTCCCACATTTTTCTTCGTTAACCTTGAGTCATTCTTGTGACCCTGAGAGGAGGCCGTGCCTTCCGAAATATTGGAATTTCTCAGTCCCAAACCTTCGGCCTTGCAATTTTTCTTTTTCTTTTTAGTTTAGCTGATTGATCCTCTACAGTGAGGGATCCGGTACTTCTATTTTGTCCGGTGGTCCTCATTCACGTTAGTTTCACTGTTTTGAAAGATCTTCTTTCGTTTAGGAGATATTCATGTTTTTGTGTTATGCCAATGAGGAAAGTGATGATGTCATAAATTGTTCCACTAAAAGATAGATCACAAAATCAAGGATATCTCTGAAAATATAAAGGTGATATTTCTGAAACTTGGCATCAGTAGTCACCTTCCTTAAAGGTGCAAGATGGCTCATACTATGATGTAACCATGGCAACACTCTTGGTTCCAGGCTCTTTCTGTCATAAACCAAATATCTCAATTTGCAACCCTTTAAAGTGGGACAGAGGGTCCAGCTTGGAACACATATAATGCCCTATTACCCTTAATCTCTACATTAGCTTGTTGGGAGTGGATCATCTTTGATTAAGCAAAATCTGGGGATATCAGTATTCATTAAAATAGGTATTTGCAGCAAAACTGTTACCATGGCAACGACACGACAGGTGTAATTTTGTGTCTTTTGTGGTGTACATTAATCGTGCTAAGTTTGAAGAACATAGCTCAAATATTCCAAGAGATATTCTTGATTCAGGCTTCATCTTTTTGTGGAACAATTAATGATGTCATCACTTTCCTTTAATCAATGTGTCTGTCTGTCCATTTGTCCAATTTTTGCTCTTTCCCTCTCTTCCCCTTCGTCCCTCCCTCCCTAATCCTCACTCTATGTTTGAATTATTTTAAGAAATATCACAACAGCATAATAGTTAGCTTAGGCACATGTATAAAATATTTATCATTTTAATTACAGTCTACTCCCGATAACTCGAACCCTCGCTAACTCGAACCTCGCGCTAACTCGAACCAAAATCGATTTCCCCTGGATTTCCGTCATACATTTACTGTAATTTTACCCTCGGTAACTCGAATCTCCCGCTAACTCGAACCAATTTCCGTTTCCCTTCAGGTCATTTTCTATATAGTTTTACCCTCGATAACTCGAACCAAGTCTGTCAATACGATACAAGTCAAAACAAACAGTGTACTGTAGTCCAAATCGTTGAATTTACTTTGAAATAAAAACGTACACGAGTCCGAGCCGTCCCCGAAACTCCCCTCTAAACACGAGCTGTGCCACGCCATTGACGTGAGCACTACAGACGTTAAGTTTGTTTGTGGAGGTTGATACCGATTCTTTCAAGTCCAACCTTAGAAAACTTTAAAGGGTTATCGTCAGGACGAATTAACTGACCATTTCTTGAGAAAGTAAACCGCATAAACTCTGCGGCAGTAGCCTTTAGCGTTGTATTCTTTGAAACCGGAAATGTTCGCAGCTGATTCGCTTTGTTTTACGTTACGTTACGTTCTGATATATACAGTACAGTGATTTAGAAATATTTTGTTCCGTTTTCTTTTGGCTTCTCTATATTCTAATTAAATTTGCTAAAATTAAATTGTACACTGGTCAACACTGTATGAATAGAAAATCAGCAAACACCGTTTTTTCCCTATTTCCGGTCTTTGTTTTCAACTCCCAATAACTCGTTCGAACTCCCGATAACTCGAACCATTTTCAATTTCCCTTGAAGGTTCGAGTTATCGGGAGTCGACTGTATGATGCATTTTATGCTCAAGGTTGGGGGGGGAGACAATAGATGATAGTTTAGTAAATCAATACCTTGCTGTCCTTTTCAGTCAACTTCATCTCAATGTTTTTTCCAGCTTACAGTACCTGCAGTCCAACACAGTTCAAATGTGATAATGGCCGCTGTATTTCTGGATTATGGAGGTGTGACCATGACGATGACTGTCATGACATGTCTGATGAGAAAAACTGCAGTAAGAATTAAACTCTGATTTTAATTTTTAACTCCGAAAAGAGTTGTATTTAGCAAAGTGAATTTCACTCAATTCCTGTTAACGAGGCATGCATTTAGCAAAGTGTTTAAGGCCTCTAGAGAATTATACCTGTTCTCTGATTAACTACAGTACATTACATTTCCAGTTAAATTACATATGAATATTAACATGCTTAAATACCAGCCAAAACATTGTATTAATGTCAGTTTTCTTGAAATTCACCAAAACTTAATTTTTTCCAATGTACCCATTACTATTTTGCCTAAATTAAAAAGGAAAGAATTCAATGAAATTAATTTGCAATGGATGAGAACTCTATCTCTTGGCCCTTCAGCCCGCTCTTGATTTGCAGCTAGATGACAATCAAACTTAGTGAAGTGAACTGAAGTGTGGAAAGTTTAACATCATTTGTTAAATGGCAAATCTTTATTTCTCAGTTTGTTGTTTTGGATTCTTGTTTCATAATAAATTCCCCGAGTTTAGTGGCTTATAGGCACTTCGATCTTCTTTTGTGTTACTACATGTACGATTTTATTAATGGAACCTTGCCTCATGTCCACTTTGTTAATGAAAGAATCTCATTATTACTGTAACCTTGTTTTGCCCCAACAGTACCTCATTCCATATTTTCTGACACATTTTAAATACCAGCCTATTTTATGAGCCCAGATTTTTGGTGGCCTATCGGTCCATCAGCGGGGTTGTATGGTAATTTTAAATGCAATAACCTTTTGTATCAGTGGTAATGTTTAATAATAAATGCAGAAGTTGTTGCTTGTTTTCAACCAATATCTTACAGATGTCCAACATGCAAAATGTGATATTTTACTGTCATTCTTTCTCCAGCTTATCCTACTTGTCGGTCAGATCAATTTACCTGTAATAACCATCGCTGTATACCACAACGATGGGTTTGTGATTTTGACGATGACTGTCGTGATGGCTCTGACGAGCAAGGATGCACCCCAGGTAGGAGCCCTGGTGACAAAAATACTTAAGAGAATCTTGACACTGTTACAGTTTAATTTACTTGTAAATAAAAAATTGTTTACAATGGTTGAATTTTTGTTACATATATTACAAAAACAAATACAACATTGAAAGTCCCCTGTACGGATTTGTATGAAATGAGTGTCCACTGCGAACCAGTGACATTTCCAAAGTTTGCAACATTACTCCTGTATGAAACTCCATACATCACACTTTCTGTGAAGTAATTTTTATCCCGTATATTGTGCTGCCATCATCATTGTTGAGAGCTAACTGTAAACAGGCTAACCAGAGTGTTATTAGGGCTTGCTGACTGAAGGGCTATTCAGGCTAACTGAAGTGGAAGTTTGCAAGTTGTCAGACAGTCTTAATTCTATCATCCAAGTTTTACTGTACCATGACAAATCTGATGATGAAACTCACCCAGATGTGTTAATTTATTCTTTGTGTAGCACCAACCACAGCAGCCCCGCCAGCCAACTGCTCATCCTCTCAGTTTGCTTGTCACAATGGTCGGTGCATTCCAAGTAACTGGTACTGTGATGGGGACCAGGACTGCGGTGATGGATCTGATGAACCACGCAATTGTAGCTGTACGTTGAGAGCAGAAAGATGCTTTGTCACTCTTAATTTTTTAAGGAATTCTGTTACAATCTGGTGTTAAAAAAAGAGTGAAACTTCAAAAGGTTGACTGTGCTGTTTAGAATCAAGGCAGGGTTGAAATGGACTGAAAATCAGAATGTGATTTCAAGTCAACATTAAGGATGAAAGTTACAAATTACACTCTAAACCATTTCCTACCATCCAGCATGCTAGGAAATGAGCTAGGCAGCTATGAATTGGGAAGACTTGGTTACTTGAAAATGTTCACACAATAACAAGCAGGAAGGAAACAAAAAAAACAAACAGAAAGAATGAATGAGTGAGGCCAAAATTAAGACTATGACATTATTTGAAGATTTGTTGTTCTCATGGAGATGTCATTTTCATCTATTATTTAAACAGACCAATAGTCTCTACTCTATTTGACAAGTGGAAAATGAGACTGATTCATGTAATGATTATGATAATGATAGTTCTGGTTTTCTGAAGTAGATTAGTACTGTGGTCTTTATGTTTTATAATCTAAATCAGAATTTTTCCCAGCACTTTTGTAATCCTATCAAGTTGTGTTTTCTTCTGAAATGACCAGACAGTTGGTATTTTAACATCATTGATTGTGTTTTACTTTATAGTTTCATCTGCTATTTATTTTCAGCAAAAAGAACATGCTCCCCATCACAGTTCACTTGCAATGATGGACGCTGTATCCCCGCCTCATGGCACTGTGATGGTGACAATGACTGTGGTGATTCCTCTGATGAACAGAACTGCCATTGTAAGTTTTATAAATGTACCACATTCTTCCATTTCCAGGAGCTATTTTTATCATCAATAGGCTTCAAAGGAGTAGTTGAGACAGTTGCTTCAATATCTCAATTATTTCACTCAAATCAGGTGTAGACTGAAAACTGCCCCCCCCCCCCCCTCCTCCCCCTTTCCAATGTCGTACACAAATGAACTACCGTATTTACTGGAATAAGCGGCGCGGCGCTTATTCGAGGGCGACGCTTATTTGAGGGCGGCGCGTATTTAAAATTAGCCATGTTCAACGGCGGGGACTGGGTCCTCGATTGATTGCTGGGCCGTCTCTGGCATCCGTGCTCCCTTGGGTTTGTCGCGCGGCTCTCGGGGCGTTGGCTGGTGGCGCTTCCCTCCTCCTCTGCTCTCTTGCTCTGTGCCATCCTGCGGTCTCTCTCTTGGTGGTCTGTCTCTTCGGCGGCTCCTCGTTTTTCGTCCCGTCCCCCGCTCGCCAGGCTATTGGACGCCACAAAGAATCAAATATTATTTTTGCAGTTATTGAAAATAGCGTCTTCTGATTGTCAGTATTCGCCTCTTGCTGAAGAGAGAAGTAGCACTGGCTGTCCTGGCAAGGTTCGCGGCCTTCACAACATTTACAGAGCTACATATTGTAAGAATGTTGGATAGAAAACTAATGGGCGAGCAGTAAATCGATTACTGTGAACTGCAAAGCATCGCTCTTGATGAAAAGAAATGTCCAAGTTTGTTTTGGAGTTGCTTTGAAGCGCAGTTTTTAGTAAAACGGAATTCTTTGAATAAGCGCTTATTAACTTTTTTCGACTTTTTTTGCTTGTTTCAAGCACCGGCTTCTCCGGCCCCGCTGGGCCGGTCCTCTCCGTCTCGGGCCTCCGGCCCCGTCCCCTCTCCCTTCCGCGCTCTCCCCCTCCTCCCTCCCCTCCCCGCCGCGCCGCGCCCGGCGCCCGCGCGGTCCGGGGGGGGGCCCGCCCCCCCCCCCCCCCCGCCCCCCCCTCCCTCCGTCCCCCCCCCCCTCTTCACCCCTCGCGTCCCCCCCGGCCCGGGGGCTCGCCCGCCCGCGGCCCCCGCCTCGGGTGGGGCGCGCGCGCGGGTGGTGCGCTCTGGGGGGACGAGCTCCCCCGGCGCTCGGGTCTTCATTCTGGGCACGCCGCCCCGGCGCCAGGGGCCTCTCGGCTCTCGGGTCGCCTCCCACTCCACTGTCGGGTGTCGGGGCGGTGCGGGGCGCGGGGCGGCTGGTTCCAAACGAACATCTCTGTGGTGTGGCGTGACGGGACAGGTACTCGTCGTGCGACCCTGCGATCAGGCGATTTCTGCACCGGATCCTGGGCACTTCGGTGGCAAACGAGCCTCCACCGCCCGTCCGCCAGCATTCTCCCGGCGAACGAGACGGATTCTCCATATATGTTCGCACATCCCAGGATACCTTCTACTCATTTACTCATTCAAAAAGTCGATATCTCGAAGAGAACTTTGATTGTCCCAAATGCGGCGCGGCGCTTATTCGGGGGCGGCGCTTATTCGGGGGTGGCGCTTATTCAAGTAAATACGGTATGCTTTCAATGTCTTTGCAATACAAAGTTAACAAAAAAACTGGAACCTGAGACAAAAACAAGCTGGAAGGGTTGTGAAAATATACCTTGTCAGAAAACACCATTCCAGAACAAATTTAGGAACCCCAACCCCCTGCTCCCCTATCAATAATTAGAACTCAACATTACAATCTTGTGTAAGGCTGCTAGAAGCTCAACATAGAAAAACAAAAAAATTATAGGAGAAGGAAAGGGAAGAACAAAAGTGCTAACTTTCCTGACACTTTTGTCTGAAATTGTAGTTTCAGTAAACCCAAGTTAATTGTTCAAAATAATGAAAAGTTGGTGAAAACTTAAAACAAAATTATAATGATCAGACATACCGGTAGCACAGAACAGGAGTAAATCATTATGATGGTACCTGCTCTTTTTTAGATACAACCCCATCTACTCCTTCAACACAACCCTGGACTCGCCCTACAACCTGTAGATCTTGGGAATATAAATGCAACAATAGCTACTGTATTTACCAGTGGGATGTATGCGATGGTATTGATGACTGCGGGGACAACTCTGATGAATGGTTTTGTGGTATGTATCAACTCTACTGTGTGGCTTTCCAAAGAAATGGAAGGAAGAAAACATGATTAATTTTCTTGGTTGTGCTATGTGGGTGCCAAACGTCACTAGATGTAAACTGTAATGTGTTTGAGAAAATGCTGTATAGAGCTCTGAACATGGTGGCTGGTAGGCTGTTTTATAATTGGGGTGGGGGGGGGGGGTGCATGGAAGTGTCCATAACTAACATCCAAGCAGCAACCACCTGAGAGTAATGAGAGTAATACCATAAAATTCTGGTTATAAGCCCCCCGGTTATAGGCTCATCAATCTGGAAACAAAAAATACATCAGGGATTATAAGCCCCTTAGGATATAAGCCCCCCTTTCCCCCACCAGGAGACAGAACTGAATGGGCTAAATGTTGCTTTATTATGCATTTTTACTTTAAAAGGTATTTCGATCAACACTCCTGTGACATGTTTTCCGTATTCCGCTCTTAAGCCCTCCCAGATAAGCCCCTCTGCTTATTAGCCCACCCAAAACCCCTTACAAAGTTATATAAGCCCAGGGCTTATAACCAGAATTTTATGGTATCTGTAAAGATCAGCAAGGAGAAGTGCATAGTCACTCAAAATTAGCAAAGGCCAGTGAAAATACAGCTAATGCTGAATAAATAGCAACATGAGGAATCCCTGCAATTTCCTGAGAACACCTTACAGGGCTTATTGTATACAGGTATACAGGAAGCCATTGGTCAGCATTGTGATTGGGTAGTGTTTGCCTAAAATTAATTACAATTTACATAAACATTCCTATTTCTTTTTTATTTCAGCTACTACACCAGCCCCTCCTGGAAATGCTACCACACCATCCTTTAGGCCTTGCCACTTCTGGGAATTCACATGCACTAATGGGCGGTGTATCAACAATGGATACAGGTGTGATGGGCGAGATGACTGTGGAGACAATAGTGATGAGACAGGATGCTGTAAGTTTGAGTGAATCTGGAAGTTCCACACATTTGAAGTCCATTTTAATCTTCCTTCTTTACTGTTTAACCCTGGATGTAATATTCGGACTGCATGTCTTCTTCCATTTGTGTAGTTGGTGATACAAATCTGGATTATTGCACAGTCTTGTTATGTTATCCCCATGCACTTTGTTTTCTCGCAAGAATGCTTCATTTAATGCTGTTCAAACTGACTCACATACAAATATTGCATCAAACTCTACAACAAAAATTATACAGAGCAAGAGCTTGCCCCACCTTGTTTGGTTTATACCATCAACACAAGTTTAAGTGTAAACAATTAACTTTTTTTTTCTTTCTTTTTTTTTTGTTTCCATTTTAGCTTCTCGCACAACAACAGCTGTGCCTGTTACTACACCGATTCCAACCTGCCCAGTTGGATGGCTCCATTGCCTGAATACTGCTATCTGCATTAAAACAGAATGGTTATGTGATGGAGTACCCAACTGCCCCGGGCGCTGGGATGAACAGCCACAAAATTGCCCAAGTATGTTTTAGGTTATACCTTTGCCATCTTGTCAAAAAGGCTATGTAACAAAAACCTATCATTTGGGTAAACATGCCTGTCAAAATGCCGTTGCCATGGTGATGTCAAGTTCCTGACACAACGACCTATCCTACCAAATTATTGCCAGATAAATTTTAGATAAGCTCGCAAAGTTTGGCAGCATTTGGTTGAATCTTGAAAAGGTTATAAGCGTCCAAAGTCGGTGCGGGCAATTCCCCCCGGTCTGGATAGGGTTAATCATATACTTTCCGCATCATAATTAGTTTCCATTGCAAGCTATTGTAGTTCCAATCCAATAACAAGAACATACATACATACTTTGATAGTTTCTTAGCATTATTTTTCTGTTTTATTGTCATTTTTTTAGAAACTACAGTAAAACCCATCACTTGTTCAAGCAGTCAATACCAGTGTGCATACGGAGGATGTATTCCACGCAGTTACTTATGCGATGGAATCAGGCAGTGTATTGATGGCTCAGATGAGATTGGCTGTGGAGGTAAGCAAGACGTCAAGATAAGAAAAAAAAGTGTTATATGTATGCCTTATTCTTACTGCGCCTTTAAATAACATGCACGCTCTAAAGTCCAAAAGTTAACACAGGGATATATCATAATTATGATGGCAAGCAATGGCGCCCTCAATCAAAAAGAAAAGTAAAAGAAACAAAGTGGATCAAATTTGAACCTCTTGAAGTATAGTTGGTAACTTTTTTGTTTTCTGGGGCATCCACTAAGATAATTTGATGGTAGCAGAAGGTTCTTATAAAACATGCAACATTTAACATTTTCTTGCAAGTTGTAGGGCTTTCGATTAGATTTGAAGTAGGTGGCGGTCCTTTTATGGCACCTGTTAGAGAACAATATCAGAAGCTAAAGCATCTCTCCTTTATAGGGAGCTGCATGAATTTCAGCTGGGTATTCTTGAGAAAATATTCACCAGAGCTTTGGCGGACTGCCAATATTCAGTCCAGAAAATAACAGTCGGACATTGGACACTGGCCCACCACAATTTGCCAATGTCCGTTGAAATTCTAACTGTGAATGTCTGGACAACTTTTTTTGCTTTCCAGTGCAAACAACAAAGTTCTACATTAAAAACGCATTAGATTAGCAGGTTCACATATCGAGCAGTACTGTAATAAATTATGACGTCCGACCTCACTTTTGTTTTGTCTGCAAAATGGTAACTTAGTCGGATGTAAAACTGATTTATTCTCCTACGCGTTTCGTCCGACTGTCGCGGACTTCTTCAGGGAGTTTTACAAATAAGAATTACATGCTTGTATTTATACATAGTGTAAACCATACAACTTATTTTTACATGTTATTTTACGGATTTACGTATAGGAAACAAGCAAAATTTCTACGCAGGGCATTACTAAGGTGTAGCATATGTGCACGACATTTTTTCTGTCATGACAAATGCGTGACATATTTATTTTTGGGGACCACAGATTTAGTACTAAATCTGTGGTCCCCAATAAACTGCTTACTTACAGAGATTAGCTAATGTTACATTTTTCTTATAACAAACGGTACAATTAAGTTCTGGCATTATCCGACTGATAACATTCTTAATAATTATGAGCGTGACTGCAGTTAAAGGTAGTCTTAAATATAATGTCCTACCCAACCCAGATCTATTCTTAGGTTTCTGAAAAAGCCACTTCTTTCTATCATTGTATCGTACAGCACGAAACAGCGGAAGCAAAAAACTGAAAGGATACCCTCTTACGCATAGTCGCTTCCAGAACTTATCCCTAGTCTTAGAAAAAGACAAGAAGAAAGAACTGTTTCTAGCATATCTAATTAATTCCCCTTTGATAAAGGCTTTCTTATTGCTAGAAGGATGAAATGACTCGAAGGGTATATACAGATATTTGTTTAGGGGCTTTTGAAAGGTAGAAAATTGCAGTTTTCTCGAATTAGCATCTCTATAGAGACACAAATCCAGAAAGGCAATGCTACTCTCGCTAATGAAATAAGTAACCTTAATTCGTTCCGTCTTATTGTTAAGAGCACCCAAAAATTCCATAAGAATATCTTTAGGACCGCACCAGATAGCAAATAAATGTTAATTTCCATTAATGAAACTTAAGGCAATTCTACTGTTATTTTTCAGGTACTGTCAGCCCAAGCTCTTGTCCAGGCTTTTTATGTGATAAAAACCTCTGCTTACCTGTTTCACAAAGATGTGACCATTTCCAGGACTGTAGAGATGGCAGTGATGAGTTAAATTGCAGTAAGCATTTCATGCTAAAATTTTGATTGACTGTGCTATTGACTTGTTACTTCCTTTGTGCAATCCTCTGAGAGTTTTTTAAAAAAAAGTTGATACTAAAATTTATAATGTCAACCTCTGCGACATTATTTTCTTTATGATAAGGGGAACATTTGTACTATTCTGTATATAAGTACAAACTTGCATATTCTGAAGGCATTCTTTTGCTCTTATTGCCTTCATTCTCTGAATTATGTAATTAATTTTGTAATGTTGAGGGTCATTACAGATCATCCCCTTTCTGGAAATTAACTATAATTATTATTGTTCTAACTACTCCTTTGCAGTTCTCCTACAGTTTTCCTTTACTTTGTTATCTTTTTACTTAACACACTACGGATCTTACTGTGTAAAATAATCCACCAAATATTTTAGTCTCCTGCATCATGGACTTATTAACCTAGCTAGGCTGATGAATTTTATTTTAGCAAGGTAACTTTGGAATTTGTGAATTGCTTTAAGATGGCCATGAAAAAAAAATAAGGATTTTTTTTTGTTTTGAATTCACCATCTACATTCAGTCACGCAGGAAATGTCTACTGTTTCAAATTTTATTCGTAAAAATATTTTTTTAATCTTGTTGACTTAGCAAAGAAAGAAAGAAAAAACAGAGGTTACTGAATGTTCTTTAATGTTGTTTTGTTTTGTTTGTATTAGACAACAGTTTACAGGTATCAAATGTCCAGGCAAAACCAACAAGTGCCTCTGCTGTTAGTGTCAGTTGGCGTCCAATTTCTTATCAGCCTCCTGGACTTACCATTGCTGGGTACAGGATCTCTTACAGGTAAGTAGACAAGTTAACAAATTTTAAATATTTAGTTTTACATAAAATGCGTCAGAAGCACTGGGTTCAAACACAGTGTCAAGTAAAACACTCTACTGTGCTCTCACAGTGCCTTCCTCCACCCACAAGTGTAGATATACATGAAATACACAATCTTTATGGTGAGCATCACAATGTCAGCATTGCCACAGGTCAGAAAATGGTCAGGAAAATTACAAGAAGGTCGGGGAAAAGTCTTGGAACTTTATTTTGATTCTGTGAAAATTGACATTTTGAAGAAAAGTCAGGGAAAATTAGAAATTGAGATTAGTCAATGTCAAAACTGAAGGACAAAAAATACAAACAAAACCTTATTGAAAAGTTAAAAACTGAAATCAAAATCCATGCTGGATAAGCTTAATTGCCCTTTGAACAACCAGGCCTAGAAGTTCAAATAAAGTGATTTCCCAGACAAAGGGAGACAGTAAACTGTTAAAATTAGGAGTAGTGACTTCATGTTATAGAAACTGTAATTAAAAGGAAATCCGCTAGGACTCCGAGTAGTTATTGGACAAAATTATGTACCAAAACTATTTTCACCTGATTGCAAGCTTTTGTGTTACTGCTTCAAATATCTTATTGAAAGAAATCATTTCTAACAACACCAAACATCGAAAACAAATTTCGAAGTTCCACTGAATTCCCATGAATCGCTTAAAAGATGTGAGCTTTTGCCCATAGCTTGTGAACTTTGAATATCATTTTCTCAGGCTCTGATAAGAAATTGTTGTACCAAAATTATTTCCACCTTATTGCAAACTTTTTTGTTACTGCTTCAAATATCTTATCAAAGGAAATCTTTTCTAACAACACCAAACATCGAAAACAAATTTCGAAGTTCCACTGAATTCCACTGAATCGCTGAAAGACGAATTTACAAAATGGCTACACGTGAGATTTTGGCTATAGCTTGTGAACTTTGAAATTCATTTTCTCAGGCTCTGATAAGAAATTGTTGTTGGTGTTATCACGGATAATTACTTACATCTTTAACTTTTATTAAGGGTAGGAAATAACGCAATAGGATTTAAATTATTCTGCTACTCGATTTTTGTCCAACTTAAATAAATAGTACTCGACTTCCTAGTGGATTCCGTCTTAAGCACTGCAGCATCTTCAATTCTCTGGCAAGTTGGTATTTTGAGCCTTGGATTGTGTCCTCAGTATAACGTGTCGAAAAATTAAGTTATTAATATCGTTTACTGTACTTTATCTTCTTCTGTAGGGCTGTCACTCTGCACTCTGTGCATGTATCAGATGACTGGCATCACGAAGACACAGCAAGCGTCAACTACTATGTTGTTTCCTATCTTCAGTCGTGTTCAGAATACGAATTCAGGGTGCAAGTCCTTGTACTGGGGGATTCACCAGGGCCCTTTTCAGATACCATGAAAGCAACAACTCTAACAGCAAGTAAGTAGCAGGCAAGGTGGCCCAATCGACTTTCTGGAGTGGACACTTTTAGGGGCAATGTTGACTTCCAAAAAATGTCTTGACATTAGCTCCTTGAAGAAATTTCATCACAATTTTTTAGAGAAAAGCGGCTAATATAATGTTTTCAGTATTTTCCAGACCTTATACTTTGATGGGTCAGTACTACTACACTTAATCAATTCAGTAAATGGTTTGAACCCAGGAGTATTTTCAGAAGTTCGTATAGTGTGATCGTCTGGGTGAGATTAGTTCCGTGAAGAAATGTTGTTGGTGACTGACATTTCGACAACCTGAGCGGAAGTCAACTTCAGAGTCAAGTGAAAAGTTCTTGTCAGTCGATGGTGTTATAAGTCTGGTCCGCTGAAGTTGATTGGTCAGTTTAGCCGTGATGTTATTGGCTGTAAGTCTCGTGTAAAGTTTGTCAACAGTAATTGGTCAGTTTCGATCCGTCTATTGTCAGTCAAATTAAGTTGTTCTGTTCCGTCTATTGTTAGTCAAATTAAGTAGTGCTGTTTTCGGTGCGTTTGTCCGTCCTGCTTGCGTTGTTAATAATTGTTTTTTAAGGTGCTGGTAGTTGTTGACATCTGTTAATGGGCGTCTGTTTTAAGTTTATGTACCAGTTTTTCAGAGTCAGTCGTGCTGACACGTCCTTTTTTTATGTCAGCCAATTCAATACCAATGCCTCATTCCTGTGGCACCTTGTGTGAAATTCATGTTAATAGGGGTGGGGTGTATGTGTTTTTAAAGGCAGTAATGTGACTCAAATAACAATAGACTGTTCCACTCTCTCTATTTCCCAACCACAAAAGAACATGAAAAAAAGAAAGACGAGTAAGCATCCAGTTGTCCTACAATTCAAGGATCAAAGAAAGGATCAAGGATCAAAGAAAAATACGAGTAAATAGAGGGCTGTGAATTCTTAAATTTCAAATGTATGGCTAACAGCTGCTATGTCCTTTTTTATAGCAACGACTGCTCCACGAAATGTGCAACATGTATTGACAAGTAGTGGAACTTCATTGCAAATAACTTGGGATCCTCCAGCAACTTATTGCCATCTGATCACTAACTATAAAGTAAGGATGTTTTTCATTACTGATTTTTAAATGAAATTGGATGAAAGTCAAGGGAGGAATAAAATAGGTGTAACATAACAAAGGCTAGTCAAATAAGCCATTTATAAAAGCTTACTATGTCTGGCTACTTCTACGTCTCTTCTCGATTCCTATCTGTTGGTAATTTGTTGGAGTTAAAGGAAAGAATACCCCCGAAATTGAACAAAGTTTTTGCAAATTTGGTGAGGGCTCTTTTTGTGCAACAGAATTAATTGTCTATTTGAAAGTTACTACCTGCAGATAAGCGCCTGGAGTGACTTTCACTAGGGTCGCAAGTAATTAACATTTGCTTTTGTTTTGCATTACTACACTTCGTGATTGGTTGAAAAAATGCAGACCACTTTCCCAGCCAATCAGATCTTCTTTCATTTTGGAAAGTACTTCTAATTATTTCGTTGTTTACGGTTTTAGGGCTAAAAATGTATTTGCGTGCACTTGCAATTATTGTGTATTTATTTATTTATTGATTGATTTGTTTATTGATTTATTTTTGGCAGATCTCTTACAAGACCAACACCGAATCAAATTTTCACTTAAAACAAACTGGAAATGTTCAATCATATCAACTTACAGTCGCAGGAGGAGTAACATACATCATTAAGGTCAGAAGAAGGATGTATTAAAAAGGTGTATGACATCCTTAGTCTGATTGTTAAATGCGAAAATGGCTTTTTAACCTAAATACTCTACCACAATTAATAACAACTTTACGTGGATTGCATTCTTTAACTTACTAAATAATTGATAATAATAATTATAATTATAATTATAGCTTTTTCATAATCTCTTGTATTTGTTATTGTTTGTGTTTTTTGTTCTTTTTCTTTAATTTTTCCTTTCATTCAAAGATATTACAGTGTAGCAGGAATGCTTGTAAATACAGTTGAACTCCGGTAACTCGAACTCTAAAGGGAAACGAAACGGTTTTCGAGTTAACCAAGTAAAAATGGCTGAAAAGTGGGTCCAAGGGAAATGGAAGTTAGTTCAAGTTAGCGGGGTTGTTGGAGTTATCCGAGTTGAGTTACCGAAGTCCTACTGTAATGATCCGAGATGAGATAAAGGTTCTGTATGTACTATAGCAAACTTAATAGTAGGAGAGTTGCCTAGCATTTCGGTGTCACTTACAAATTCATGTAAGTGTTTTCAACTTCTTTATTGAAATGTGTTGATTTTGTTGATTCTCTCCAGCTGCGAGCCTACAACAGTCTAGATGGTGATGGTGAATATTCTTCTGATCAGCGTGTGCAGATTCCAATTACAGTACAAAAGCCAACAGGTATGCTGGAATCTGGCGTGTTGTTTATACCCTTTAGCAAGTTAATACTATATTATTATGAACTATTGAACTATTGTCCAAACATTGAATTCCACCTGGATTTAAATAATTACCAGAATCTCAGGCTGAGTAAACAGTCAAATCTGATTGTACGATCAACTGTTCCACCACTTTAGTGGCATACAAGAATCAACCCCAGGAACGCCATTTATTTGTGTACTGAAGGCATAGCTCCACCAAGATAAGTGTCCAACCTGGATCTACATGTAATTCAACAACCTACTCTCCAGCCTTTCCGAGCATGAAAATGCGCATCTTCCCTCCCCTCTCCTCCCCTCTCTTTTGACCACCTCTGGATCCTCTGTAGTGTCTCAGAATGGTTGGTTCTAGTGTGCTAGAGTTCTAATGAAACCAAGCAACAGCTAACCAGAGATACTTCTCTGATCTCCGTCTGTGGAGCTATGAGTAAAAAAAAAACTTGAGAGTTCAACGAGGGATGTCTATTTCACTTGCCTATCAGGACCTGTGGCAATGAACCTCTTTCTGATATGCCAAGTACATCTTGTGTTTTATTGTGTGTTTTGATGTTTAAGTTATGTATCATTTATTTCAGACCCAGTGTCAAATCCGCAACATACATTTGTAAATAACACAGTAGCGACGCTTACTTGGGGAACTCCCATATCACCTGGTGGCACCACAATACCTGTTCTGGTAATTACTGTAATGAGAGATATAAATGAATTTTACTAGACATGAAGCTTTGTTAAAAATGGGGCTCGCATGGCCACTTCTTATCCCAGTCAATCAATGGTGGAGTAAGAATTTTGCCATGAGGCGATGTCTTGATTTTATCATGTATGTCTTGGCAACTTCATGTTTTTTGACCTTCAAATATTTTATCTTCCTGTAATCAAGTCAATTACTTGACACAAGAAAATTAATCCATATGTTAATATTAAACTATTTACAAATGCCTGCTTGAATCGTTCTGAACATGTGTTCACTTTTGGCTACTGACTTTGTCTCTACATTTGTTTTTTTTAACCGGAGCCAATGAAGAGACCAGCTTCTATATTATCAACAGCTGTGTGAATCTTTAATAATAATAATATTTTTTTAACAGTTCCAAGGCATTAATGCCTTCAGTAGATCATTTCAATGCTAGTTTCCCAACTTTGTGACACATTTTCTTACAATGAGGCACACAATTAGGAGACTTTACAGAAGCTATTTTAAGCAGCTGCTGAAGTTAATGAAATCATGTTGATAAGTCCAGACTGCTATTCCTTCATCAGTTGGTTATGCTGGCGCTGCACGAGTTGTAATTATTTAATATACTACTGTTTTCTTCTTCTTCTATTTAGGGCTACAAAGTGTATCGGATAACAAGCAGTGGTCTGGTGTTCCTAGTTAGAACTGAGCATCATAACTACACCGTCACTTCATTGCGCTCAGATACCACATACTCTTTCACAGTGAAACCGTACAATCAGGCTGGTGAAGGTCCAGGTGCTGTTATTGAAGTGACTACTTCAGGAAGTAAGTTGTGCTGTCACCGCTGTATTTTTGCCTGGATTAACAGCTTTCCTTTTTCAAACTCAATGTTCTATTACCGCGCACTAACTATTACAAAAACAGCTTTACGTACAGTGGCGCCATCTTGTGAAACAGTCTTCCTATTAATGTAAGACAAGCAGAGTCCCTTGGGCAATTTAAAAAACTAATTGAACAAATACTCTAGGGCACGGCATTCGTGGAAAGCAGCTTTTTATATTTGTACATATATTTTTATATTTCCCCTCTTTCTTGTATATATATTATAATTAGATTGTTGTATTGTAAGCTGATGAATTTGACCGTGTTTTAAATAAAGATTATCCATTCCTGATCCCACCTACTTAAGGCACTAGTTATCTCTCGAAATCACTGTAGATCCATGTAGTATGCAGTGTGCAAAAAATGTCCCATCTGAAAGCCCTGGGCTAGTGGATTTTCCTGTCAAGCTTGTTGATTTTCTCCTTTACTTGTTTGATGGCCCAGTAAGGACAGTGAGAAAAGCCTTTGGGCTGACACACAATGGTTCTATCATGACCGAAGCCCTGGCGAGCTGGAAATCCATTTTTTTTTACACCGAGTATGACTGAGTAGTTGTTAATTGGATTGGTGTGTTATTTGGATTAAGGATGTCTAGCTCGACACATTGGGCTTGTGAGAAAAAGAAATACCAACATGACCAGTGAATAGAAATCATTGCTCAAAAGTCAATCGATCAACCAATATTACTGTCAGTAGATTATTAGTTGATGTTGATTAATATCAACCAATCAGTAGTAAATCAATAGATTAAAGTAAAATATACTTACACCCATTGGTGGCAACTGCTGTCCATTGTTATTGGTCACTACCGATTGTTATAATCCATCAAATATTTTTTGTGCGTGATTGATCTAAACACGTCACGTGATGCAGCCAAAACTGGGGAATATCACCTGTTATTAAAAACCAGCAATGGTATATTGCAATTCCTGAGTTTTGATTGGTTAACAAGCAATGGTATATGAGCTCATATACTATTGAGCACAATATATGACAGCTGATACCCGTCAACGAAAACAACCGAGGGGAGCTCAATTATTGCAATTCTTTGGGCGTTTTAAATAAAACAATTATTCCACTCGCGCTTGTTGGATATGAGATCGTTATGGTCAAACAGTGGTCAGCAGCAATTTCTGTTCCCTTCACTATTCACCTTTTTCAAACAATCCAAAATAGATTAATAACGTGAAAGGAACGAATTACCGGTAGGTTTATGATAATTATACGCGTATAATAATGTGTATTATTGATTGTGTGTCAATGCTTTAATGTTTATAACAGAAAGTGCTCCTGAAGATGTGAAGGCAACTCCATTTAACAACACAGCCATAAAACTAACTTGGAATCCACCAAAGAATGGTCCGACCGGTCAAATTGTAAGTTGCAATCATTTTAAACTGGCTTGGTTTCATGCTTACAGTTACTTATACACACACAGCAACTCAAATTCTGTTGTTCTTACTGACTGAGAGGGGTACCATTTACGAACAGATTGAAGCACAAATTGCAGTAAAAACCACTTAATCAGTAATACACTCAAATGTCATGCAGTTGCCATTAAACATAAAAGCATAATACTTACAGCATCATAGAGGAAGACGCTGTGGCCTAGGCGAGTACTAGGGGGTGTGTGTTGGACTCTAGATTTAAAGGCCTTGATTTAAGCCATTGCTGGGGTCATTGTCTGTTTTTGGACAAGGCCTTGATTTAAGCCTTTGCTGGGGTCATTGTCTGTTTTTGGACAAGGCACTAAGTGCTTAATATAATAATAATTTATTAGTAATACTACTAGTTTCTGGCCTTAACAAACATGATAATGCAACAAATTGACCTGAGAAGACAAAAACATGTTTAAAAATTTAATCATTGTTAGTCTACATAACTCTTGGTGTTCTATAAGAGTAGAGGCTAAAATCGTGGACAAAAATTCGTGTTTTACTCCCAAAACGTAAACGCCATATTTTCTTTGGCCTCCTTTTTGCCATTTGCCTGCTGTTCAATCTTGCCCAACTTTGTACCCTTCGAAGAGACCCATGTGTGTAAGAGGAAAATATTTCTATTTTTTTATCTGTCAGCATGTTAAAACTGTTTTTAAACACTAACCAACCTTTTCTTAATATTTTCTCTTTCCTTTTCTATACAGATTTACTACATCTACTATGGAATCTTAACAAGTGGAGTCAGTTCTCGGCCCGTAGGTCACACGGCAGCTAAAACATTTGTGGTCGGCCACTTGCTACAGGACGTTGTTTATGTGTTTGAGGTGTCAGCTGGCTTGACAGGGCGGCACAGTGATGCAGTCAATTCCAAGACAAAATTTGGTTTGTTAATTGTAGTTTTATCATACAGTAGGCTGCATTGCTTTAACCTATTCAGCATAACTGTGTAATGTGTAAACTTTTAATCACCAATTAATTAATTAATATCAATTAATTAATTATTCCTTGTGGAGGGGGTGGGGGTGGGGAGTACCTGACCGTACCCCTAGGTAAAACCTGGAACACATCTACGTTACTTTCATATGAAGATCTCAAACGTATATATTTGTTTCAGAAAACCCTTTGCTCTCCTTGTGGTACTACTCAACGTAATTTACACCAAACGCATGCGCAGATTAGTCCACGTTGTTTTCTGGAACTATCATAAACATCGCTTGTATTGCGTGTTTGCGGTAGGCTTCCTGCAGACTCCTTGGCGCCAAGTAAAAACCGCAAATTAATTAAATTCGATTTTGAGACTTTCACAGGGCTTTCGTAATTAGGTATGCAAAAACTTGCACCGGGATTTTTTGGCGTGAACACCTGATAACCAGGAAACAAATATCCTAGCTGTACTGCGTTTTAAAAAACCTGTCGAAAAATATGTTTTTTGATTAGATTTGTTTCTTAAGTTTTTGAGGATCGTCTTTCGTGCAGTCTAAACCGTAACTTAATTAAATTAAACAAATGTCATCGATGCCGCCATAAAACAAACAAAAAACAAAAGTTTCACGTTATCGCATTTTCAAGGAAGACAAAAGTATTTTGTTACAAACGAACAAAAGTGTCGTGTTACGTTTGCAAAGATTAGCGTAAGGAACACCTGGGAAAGAATACAAGTAGCCTGTGAACAGTTTTTCCGAAAGTAAAATAAAGCAAATAAACACAAACATATATAAAACATCATACTTTCAATTGTTCCATATTGCATTCTGCACTTACCAAATCATCAAGATTTTTTCCTAGACTGTGAGATGGTTGTCGACAACTAAGACATCATCAGTATTTGTGGGCAGCGGTTCCAATGCCAAAACGCATACTCTGACAAGCGCAAACAACAGCAGTTACCAAAATCTCACTATAATACTTCGTTGCATGTATCAATTACTTTGGTTTCTAGTGTGTGAAAAAGATCTATAAAGCACTTACAGTTGTGGACTCAGTTTTAAGTTGACAATTAAATCACTAGTCGTCGAGCTCCTTAGTGAATGTGTGACATGCATGTGCTTGTAAAAAAGGGTTGTTTTATTAGACATCAATAAAAAAATCTTCAGTTACTGGTATAAATAATTATTTAAAAATTTCCCTAGACTTAGCTTACTTGTCTCTTTCCTCCTGCCATAGTCAATAAGTACCTCTTATTAACTCATTGATTTTTTTTCTTTGTGTAGCTGCTGATAACGAGCCTGTCCACAGTCTGAAGGCTGTCGTTGTCAATTCGAGTAGTATTGTTCTTACTTGGAAACAACCAGAGGGTGTATCTCTCAGTAGCATCGAAGTATGTATCATCACACTTTTAATCCAAGAATTATTATTACCGTAATTATTATTATTATTATTATTATTATTATTATTATTATTATTATTATTATTATTATTATCAATTCGAGTAGTATTGTTCTTACTTGGAAACAACCAGAGGGTGTATCTCTCAGTAGCATCGAAGTATGTATCATCACACTTTTAATCCAAGAATTATTATTACCGTAATTATTATTATTATTATTATTATTATTATTATTATTATTATTATCATTATTATTATTATTATTATTATTGTTATTATTATTTATTTGAATATCAAACAATAATTATTACATAGATACAAAAATTGTACGCTACAGTGACATTAATTGTTCGAAAGACAAAGCTTTGAATTTGAAACATTTTTATTGTGAATTCGATCATTCAAATGAAATCTACTGACCAGCACTTTAAATTGTTACTATTTATTATTCTCTTCAAGATGGATCAAAATTTTTTAGGTTGTGGAATAAACGCTTGTTACTACCTTGATCTTTTTCAGAACTACCAGGTTAAAAAGTCATTCAAAGACGAGCATGGTAGTAAAACATCGGTCACCAAAAACACTAAAGGCAAGGAAACTACCTACACGTTCAGATACCTCCAATTTACCACCAACTACACTTTTGAGGTGAGGACAAAATTGGTTAAAGGAGACCTTGGCAAGGATGTCAGCGTTATCAAAAGAACCGGCCCATTCTCAGCGTCTGTGGGGCCTTTGAGGAAAAAAATTCAAGACAACACAGTTACACTGTCTTGGTCCGCCCCATGGACAATTGATTTAAAGAAGGATTTGAAGGTAAATCTTTGTGCATGTAATTTAATTTCTGGACAGAAAAGCATTAATGTAGTTTCAGTTATAATAAATAACAATTTATATAGCTCCAAAATTGGCCGGTGCAATGTTTGCACAAGATTGGTTAAAAAAGCTACCACCATGTCAATTAAATAAAGGACGAAGGATAACCCGAATAAGTTCATTGTGTCCAACAATTCAGACAACAAATGAGGATCTTGACAAATAGATTGTTATATTTCGGTATAAGCTATACCATCATCAGACTAATAAAATTAGCATACAAGCTAGATCTTAAATACTGTGAGTGAGGAGACGGAAACAATAAGTTTACTCAGGAGAATAGATAGAGTTCTCTGCTGGATTTTAGTCCATTGTTCAGGGAAGGTGCTAGGCGTTTGATATAATAAGCCTCTTTGTATAGAAGAAGATTCCAGTTGTGATCACAGTCTAATACCGTTGTATTATCACGGACAACATGGGTGAAATATTCTTTGTCATTACTGATAGAAGGTGGAGCAATCTCAGTGTTTAAATTATCCGGTAAATTACACAAATCTCGAATGAAAAGTAAATGGTTACACGTTCGCAGGTGTTTGTAAATTGCGCTCTCTTTGTCAGAGATTGCGTGTTCATGTGTTCGGACGAAAAGAGAAAAGAGTGGATGCTTAAATCTGAACTAAAACGGCTCAAAACGATCATATCTTGGAACAATTTCCCCTCGCGCATTGCAAACGCGCTAATTCGACGGTTCTCTTACGATGCCCTGAATAAGATCCGTACAGCAGCGAACAAAGACAAGGAAGACTCCATAACCATCTGGCTTTCCGTCCCGTACATCGGAGACAAAACATCCCAACTCTTAAGATCCTCCAAAGGAAAGCTTCGCAAACTCTAACATCGAGATAAAAGTACGCGAGAAAACAACGAAACTATGTTTCTATACGAACAATAAAGATCGAGTTCCACTTCTGAATAAATCACATGTTGTTTACAAATTTAAATGCCCTGGCTGCCAATCAGCGTACATCGGCAAAACGGACAGAACTCTTTTCGTCCGAACACATGAACACGCAATCTCTGACAAAGAGAGCGCAATTTACAAACACCTGCGAACGTGTAACCATTTACTTTTCATTCGTGATTTGTGTAATTTACCGGATAATTTAAACACTGAGATTGCTCCACCTTCTATCAGTAATGACAAAGAATATTTCACCCATGTTGTCCGTGATAATACAACGGTATTAGACTGTGATCACAACTGGAATCTTCTTCTATACAAAGAGGCTTATTATATCAAACGCCTAGCACCTTCCCTGAACAATGGACTAAAATCCAGCAGAGAACTCTATCTATTCTCCTGAGTAAACTTATTGTTTCCGTCTCCTCACTCACAGTATTTAAGATCTAGCTTGAATGCTAATTTTATTAGTCTGATGATGGTATAGCTTATACCGAAATATAACAATCTATTTGTCAAGATCCTCATTTGTTGTCTGAATTGTTGGACACAATGAACTTATTCGGGTTATCCTTCGTCCTTTATGTCCTAAAACTGTCATCGGGTACTGGGTTTTGGAATGTCAATTAAAAACACCAAAAATACAAAGTTGTTTTCTTTAAAAAAAAAACTACTCAAAAAGATTAAAAAAAACGAATAAAATAATGCAAAGTTGATGCAGAGTTGTAATAGACTTATAATGTAATAGTCGGTTAACTTGTAACATCCAACACTGTACCCTACAGTAATGGCCAGCTTACACTGTCTGTATTCTTTGCCAGCTGTAACCTTGTTATAATGATTATTACTCTTACACCAAGCTAGACTTGTCTAGGCTAGACAATATTTACTTGTTTTCATTTCTCTCACTCTCACTCTTCATCCACTCTCAAGGCTTACAACTGCTCTTGGACGTGCCGTGGATGCTACTACGGTCAGCGCTCAGGTTCAGCAATTTCATTAAAGGAGACGACTTGCACATTTCCCAACTTGCAGCGGGACCAAACCTATAACTTTTCTGTTCACGCAGAAACCAACTATGGTCCTGGAGAGGAGTCCACCACAACAGCCACAATAAGTCGCTACTTCGGCCAAGTTCGTAATTTGAAACAGGGAATTGATAATTACACTCTGACACTTCAATGGGATGAACCAAGTGATGTGGACGCCAAAGACATTCAGGTGCCAACTGTCATTCATTCATTGCTCGGGTAGAAAATGTTATTTCCCTGCTGCTTAAGTTGAAGCTGTTTCTTCTTTTGGTGGTTGCAGTACATCAGACAGTTCTCATATGAAGAGTAGGGCAGGAAACGATTGCCATACAGTCAAACCCCTATAAAGTGCTCATTATTGGGAAATGGCCAACTCAGTACCGCTTCATAGAGATCTCCTAAAATATATTTTGTAGTGTGAGAAAAATAAAACAAGAATGCAAAATTAATCATGATTATGATGAACATTTTGGAAACAACAAGAGCAGTACAAAAGATGATAACTAAAACTATAAAGTAATTTTAATATATACCACACAAGTAAATAGTGCTTTACACGCGCACTGATTGGTTAACTTGGAGGTGGTTAGCAAAGTACTTAATTCACCTCCGAGCAGCTAAAGAGAAACAAACTGCCTTTGCATGTGGCTTCATCTACCAAAAGTGATGTTTTGGTCTGACTCACTGACTAACTGACTCACTGACTCACTGACTCACTGACCGACTGACTGAACAGTTTCTGAAGATTGCTTGACAGTTAGCCAACAATTTTGGTCGATGAAGCTGTTTCAAAGTTAAGTGATTTTTGTAATCTGGAGTTTTTCTGCTGACTGTTAGCCGTCATCTGTTTGTTTGCAGCGTTATTTAGTGTCTTGGTGCGACACCACAACAACCAGATACTGTTACAGACTCAACAGCACCAATGTCACTGGAACACAGTTTAAGAAGAGGTTATTCGCTGGTGACACCTACACTTTTTATGTTAGTGCTGTAACATCTTATGGATGGGGAAAACAGTCAAGTGTCCAAGTTTCTGTGCCACCTCTCGATCTAAAATTAAGCCATCTTCATGGGTACACAACTGGAAGGTATGGATTGCAAATCTACTTGTACTGGCATCGGTGGTCTCTTCCATACACTCAAGATATGGTGAGTAAATGTGCCTCATGTTTAAATTGTACTCAGAGAAGGAGGTAGTCTATCCTCAGACATTCCTTTGACCTTTGTACAGAATGCACTTTTGTGATGGTTTATTAGTCGTTGGCTAAAGTGCTATGGTGTAGATTAATTAATTAATATCAATTAATTAATTATTCTTGCAAGGGGGTAGGGAGTGGGGAGCATCGTCATGACTGAGCACACTATGTAAAACACGCAGTATATTTTTGTTACTTTTATCTGCAGATTCACAAAGGTGCATATTTGTTTCAGAAAACCCTATGATCTCCTTGTGGTACTATTCTTTTTAAAAAATACCTTGCACTTTGCGCACATGCAAAAGGTTAGCATACGTTATATGCTGAACTCTTATGAACATCACGTGTTTATTCCTGTGTTGTGATTCCTGTAGACTCTGTGGCACCTAGTAAAACCGCCACAGCTCTTGTGAATAACTTGGATACGTCACAACGGTTCTTGTGAAAGAATTCTTGACACTGTGATATAGCAGCACTTTTTCCTTATAAAAGGTGTCCTTATGGATACGTGCCTCGTAAACTGAAAAGCCTTTTCTTTAACCAATCGATATTTGTGTTATAAGACAAGTGCTTTTAAATGCTTTTACACAGGTCTTGGTTGTCACAATACGCTGTTCTTCACCTGTAGCATTTCAATAGATCGTACAAAGTCGAACCCTGAATTAGTAAATGTAAAAACATTTGAAATGGCCCATACACAACAGCTGCTGTGAATGAATAAGCATTGTTTATTTTTTCAACTTTATTTAATTTGATTCAAAACATGCTTTTGCTAGACTGCCTTCCCCATGTTATTCCTCAACTTTTTGATTGTAATAATAAATGCTTGTGTGTGAAGAAATTATTATTATCATCATCATTATTATTATTTGGCAGCAATTTGAAGTGAGATGGCATTGTATAAGAGGCCGTGGGCGCTGTTACTGGAGTCAGTGGCAAGGCTGGCAAATGCAGACTGTGAACACAACATCTGTTACTCTAAATATGACAAACTATGACACAGCGTACTTGTTTGAAGTTCGAGTGGTGACACCCCAAGGCAGAGGTCGACCCACACAATATTATCTGACTATTGATGCATTAAATGGAATACCTGGTAATTTTACTTGCATGGTCATATCATCCAACACTCTCCTTGTGTGCCACTGGTCACCACCCACAGATGTCAACCCGGATGGATTTAATGTAAGTAGCAAATTAAAACTGACCTAACCAGCTTCAGCTGTCCACTTTGGAGTGCACCTTCGTGTGCTCCTTGTAAATTTTGTTGCCACCTTGGAAGGAAGTGCACTAATGCGGAAGGAGTCCACCTAAGATAGATGTCCACCTTAGAAGGGTGTATATATTGTTGTTCAATTTTATATGTTGTTGTTTAATTTTATTCGGTGGATAACACCCTCCGAGGTCTGGATAATTCTTCATATCTTACGAAAGCCGAATTCAATGATTGTTTTATTATTCATTCCAAATATTTCAAAGCTCTAAAAACACAGAATGCAGTAAAATGGGTTCTCACGTAGAATTTCGCAAAACCGTGGTCAATTCGTCTGCTGTTGCTGTATTTTGGATGTTTTTCTCCTGAAGATAAGCTTTAAAAATCAAGTGACTTCCCTCCCAAGGTCGCTTATCTTTATCATCTAATAACATTGCTTTCTAGCAATGCACTATCAACGCCGCTGTTACGTGATTTCAATAATCAAATAACTTTTCTATTATTAGACGGCTGAAGTCAATCATCCAATAATAAAAACATCTTCCACATTTGTTCGGTGCTAGTCAGTTAGCTGGAATTAGCTGGGGATTGTAAACCAATCAGAAATGAAGAAATATTTTGAATGAATAAAAATATTATTTAATGGAAAAACTTATTAGCAGAGCAAATAGATTTTTAAGACAGGTGTTCAAATTGTCTATTGGTAGCATCTGAAAGATCTTGTTGTTGTTGTTGTTGTTACCATTATTATTTAATCACAATCCAAGACCTGCAGGAATATTTCAGTTGCAATTGCTCTTTTGCAGTACTACCAGCTCAGATATAAGTGTGATGACTGCCTCTATGCTCCGACTCGGTACAGATATGTATATGGTTTTAATCAAACCTCGATGAATGTAACTGTGAACCGTGGAGCACGGTATTCGGTGGGGATTCAAGTGTATACAAGGTATGGATCAGGAAAATGGGCTGAAACAACCACAGATGCAAAGTCTTCATTGGGACCAGTTACATTGTTGACCGCTACATTAGACGACAAAATCCAGAACCTTGTTAGACTGTCTTGGAAGCCTCCATCCAGTAGCAGCCCTATTCTGGTAAGTGACTTTGTCCAGTAGGATGGTCCTTTTGTGAATGACTCTTACGTGTTCTACAACCCCGTTAAACAAGGGGCTATACACCTTATTCATAAATGGCGGAACGCGCGGAAGAGTTTGGGTCGAGTTCATGAAAGCGAGGCGGGTGAGGCTTCGGCTTCAAACCAAAACAAAGAAAAGTATGGCGAATTGAAGTAGTATTTGATAATTATTGAAATATCTCGTCGGTTAGAAAGCGATTCATATGTTTTGATGATCTAAATTGAAAATTGGTCGTGTAAACGACTCGTCACATAAAAGGTGGCAAATATTGCGTCAGCATATGTGACCCCCAATCTCCCACTGAGCACTGTGCGCGTGTATCTCTGTGCGTATCTCTGCTGTCTAAGGTCATTACTGGCGCACTGAACTTTGGACTGCTGACAAAAAATTGTTGTCATCTACACAATCAAATGTCTTTGTCACATACAAATTGCCCCTGTAAACCCGGCTTAAGTTGAATGAAGGTGAATGCAAACGTCCCCCTCTCCCTTTCAATGTTGTACCCTTCGTGGAAAGAATTGTCTGTGCAATATGTTGGGGGAGTTAAAATTGAGATGGCGAGGGAGGGAAGGGGGGCAGAAAAGGAATAAATTTGTTAACCGTGCAGTAGAAATGTGATCACTTTCGTTTGGAGGTCAGAAATCTACCAAAACTGGCACAAGTAATCAAAACTAATAAAAGAAACATGCTCAAATGATCTGAAAATAGAAAAAAATGGTCACAAGAACTTTAAAACTTTATGCCCAGTTCATCATGTTATACACAGAAAAAAAGATTACTTTTTGCAGTACCTATTTTACTGTTTTGGTTTTTTTGCATTGGGAAAACCAGTTAAGTCGATTAAGGTAAAAAAGAAGATTCTCCCATAAGCCTCCATTGCAAGAAAAACTCGAGGAAGAAGATTTCTTCGTCTTATTTCTGTCTCAGCAATGTTCAATATGTTGCCCAGAATGCAGGATGATGCAGTAACGTACAAACGTTTTCCTGTGTCCCAAATACTTAAAGGAGCTACGTCAAGGCCCTTGACGTAGCTCCTTTTCGCCTATTTTTGGTCTAAACTGTTCTGTTCTGGTAGTGGTAGGCAACTTAACACATGGAAAACATTATCTTTGAAATTGAAAAGCAGAGACCGATACAACGTAGAATGAGAGAATACGTTTTGTACTATATTTCGGCTGGCCAAACCAGCCTTCTTCAGGTACAATGAAGTTTACATTGGCTTTGTTTAAATTTATATGGTGATAATAGTATCTTACGAAATACCGGAAATACGTAAAACTAAATACAGGAAATATGTAAACAGTGTACTAGTATAAAACAAAAATTATTAATTATTAATTATCTTTGAACATCTAAAGGAAGATACTAACCTGCATTTGCTGATAGAAATCACACTGTGGCTATAAATATCGCGCAAAACACAGTGTGAAAAGTCGAGCCTCAATTTAATGTAATCCATTTCCATTTCATTGTAATCCATTTCTATCCTAGCTATGTGCAGGTGGCAAAGACGCTTGTTAACAGTTTCAGAGCTTTCAATATAGCAATTGTTAATAAAAATGGACCATTATCAAAAATCTGTTTAAATCCGTGACCAAGCCCCCTTTAAGCCATTTCTATCTCTTTTTAGTACTACGTGGTAGTCATTGACTGCGCAAGGTGCGGTTTCTTTGAACCAATTAGAACACGGGTTGTTAACCAGACCAGCTTCAGCCAGATACTTCCTTGTGGCGAAACATACACGTTCACAGTCAGTGCAGTTACCAAACTGGAAGCTAGTACTGACAGCCAAGTGACCTTCACAGTAGAAACAACTGTCGAAACAGTCGAAAACCTGACAGTCAAGTTTATTCCTGGCAAGCATAATGGCAGTGAAGTCAGTCCCACTGATGACATAATAACGCAAATCGATGATAAGTTTGTATTGACGTGGGATCCACCGGTGAAATTATCATCTTCTAGCATTCAGGTATGTGTGACCTAAAGAAACAGAATTCTCCTCACAAGTGCAATTCTTTTTTCCCTTGATAGACGCCCGACATTCGACGCGACAAATTACCCACCTCTACTGAGATCCCAGTAGTGTCTCTGCTTACACTAATGACAATACAGTGTGATTCGACCGCGGTCAAATGACAGAAATGTGCAAAAAATAAGAAAAGTACTGCAAAGATAAGGTTTTAATTTTCACTGTTCAAAGTTCGATACATAACCGGTATCCTAAGGGTTTACTAAGTTTTTTGGAGCTTTACTAAAAAAAGTTCTACGTGTTTGAAAAAAAGCAATATGCGGACTTGTCGGCGCCATTTGTCATTTGTCACTTTGGTTTGGATGCGGAACATTTAAAAAGTAAAAACACTCGTTTACCTGAGGAAATGGGATTATGCTTTCACTCGGCAACTATTTTTATCTATCCTTGCTCATACTAACACTTCAATTTGAACAAAAATCGCCGAAATGGTAAAAAAAGCTGCCTGAGACGTTTGACCGCAGTGAACAGTGTAATAGCAATCTCTCGGAATTGACGTCTAACCTGAGAACCATTTTATTGTAAATAATATTTGTTTTATCTTTTAGGGTTATGAAATTGTGGTATTCGTCGAAGGAACTACAGAAAAGGCATTCGTCACCTTGACAAATAAGACCAAGTTACTTATCATATGTGGACCCAACTTTGATGCAGGTCAAAGTTACGTTTTCCAAACTCGTGTTAAGGCCTTGTGTGGTTTCGGTGCAAAAAGCTTTGCGTTGGGGCTCTACCCATCACATGGTAAGTTTTGTTTCGGTTCGTGAGTTGTTCCTTGCGATGCTGTGGAGGCACTTGACTTCCAAAGCAACAGTTTTTCATAGTACGAAGTGTTGCTTGGGTACATGGCCACTAAGAGACACCTTTAGGTACACGTCTACCGCGAATCTAAAAATCACGTGACAAGACGCAGCGTCGCGTTAGCGATAAATTCTTTCCGTTTTCAACGACAAGAAGTAGGCTTTCCCGTAAGTCATTTATCTCAGGTTTTATTTTGCTTGGATATTTTGTTATCCAATGCCTGTTACTGATTACAGAAAGGACGTTTCTTTCATTTAATATTAAAAAACCAACAATTTCGGGGGTTTTTGCACTCTGAACAACGACTTTTGCAGAACCTTGAAATCTTATGTCAGTGGTAGCTTAAAACACAAAGACGTCGTTTTTAATGTACAAACAGGTCCCTCGTTAACGACAAACCTCAACCTGCAGTTTGCGGTTCGCGGTAAACCTGTATCTAAAAGTATCTACTATTTGGAAGGGATCAGGATGTATTCTATAATGTGGGCGACGCAGTGGCTTCACGATTACAATGTCGGACATCGAATTGTGTAACCGGTTTCAAGCGCTTATCTGAGACAAGAGACCTAACTCCCCAACTTTCTTTCTCCACCCAGAAATATAAATGGGTTCTGGTAAATTTGCCAAGGCAACCGAAAATACTTGGGGTAATTACAAATGGACCAAATCTTACATGGTCTACAGTCTAACAGACCATAGAAATGACCGTAGAGATTACGTTATATGAAAATTAACATAACCAGGTGATTTTACAACAAATCTTTATTAAAAAAGTAACGCATCAAAACTTGAACTCGGGTGGAACAGGCAGGTGGTTTCACTCCAAAGTTTTGGACATTCATTTCTATGGTCTATTTAACAATTATTCCAAAACATCTAGTTCTACTCACTTTCTGCTATGGATACCGGAGTACGATACGCCATGCAACACTCCTGGCGAAAATCAACGGTTCATTCTTCTTTCAGTGATTTGATTCCAACCGAGGAAGTTTTCATCAAATATATTGACGAATTTCCTTTTCTCAGGTTCTCCAATCCCTCCCTCCGCTGACAAACAAACCGGGGAGAAGAAAGGTCTGAATGCAGCAGTATGGGCAGTACCTGTAGCTATTGTTGGACTCATCATCATCATTATCCTAGTGTTCTTTGTTCGTAAGTCTCGTCGACTGGAGCGCTCCATGTTCGCTCTTATGACCAGGCGATCTATTGACGATGATGGCGGAGTCACGTTTCATTCAGGTATCGATTATATTATATTCTCGTCTCTTCTCTCGCTCTCTCTTCTCTTCTCTTCTCTCTTTTTATAATAACATAATAACTTAATTATTTCTATAGCGCAAAATCCATGCATATATGATCTAATGCGCTTTTTCTCTTTTTTGTTTTGTTGTTATCATTTTCTTTCTTGCTTTTTTCCTTTTTATGTCAAAATTTTAAATTTAATTGTATAAGTAATTTTTAGTACTTATTAATATTAATAACATTTGTAATACTTGTTTCCAAATCAATAAAAATTATTACAAAAAGGTATCGATCATATGACACTTATAAGGACGTTCGTGCGAAATCTTCTAACATTTTTTTTTCTCTCTCACCACTGTGACATTGAGTACTCATGTCAGAAATGCAAAAAAATGGAGGTGGCGGAATTCATTGCGGAGATACAATGGTCAAAGAAAACACTTAATCTGAAAATCAGTCTTTGTTTCGTTGCTAGTAACTGTATTGTTAAATCCCTCACTGTTAGCCCATGAATGCAAGCCCCAGAAGGTAGTGTCATTTTTAACTGTTTGTTTTTCCTTTAGACGAAGATGTACCCATTATACAAGGCTTCTCAGACGACGAACCGCTGGTCACCGCGTAAACCGCTTCTTTGCGGGCCCGGATCTTTCCCGTTTGTGCATAGTTTTGTAGAGTTTACAGTGAATTACATCGTACTATTTCCACTCGATCGATAAAGTTTTTGTATACTCAGTTTGCGACATCTTTGCCTGGTCAATCCGAAATCAAGTTTAGCAACTGTACGTGCGAGAATTGGCACGTGACATTAACTGCACGGACACAAAGTTGGTTTCTTTGATTGGTTGACAGATAAGAAAAAAAAAACAACTAAAATGTGAGCTTTGCCGTCTATAACTGATCCAAAATGTCGGCGAGTGGCAATGATATGACGCGTTGCATTGTAGTGGTTCAGTGTTGTAATCTAGAGATAAATTTTGTACGCCTGATTAAGTGGAAGTTTCAGTCTAGAAGGCTCTAAATAGGATGTTTTTTCTCTTAGAAGCAAGAAATAAGCCTTTAATCGGAATCATTTCCAAATAATGTAATCCACATTCTAATAGCAATCAGAGCTAATCAGTAGCCAATCAGAGTGAAGAGGTTACTATCTCGGCCAATCAGACGCAAATAGGTCACACCAGCGTTATTATGTACGACGCAGGGCGTCGTCACCCTTGCATAGGTAACGCAACAAGAACGTACGTGAACGAGAAAAATTCAATTTTTTACCTGCTCGCGACTTCATTTTTTTAAGTAACTCGTGTCGCCTGTGCAAGCAGAACCTTTCTGCTTGCAGTAAAAAAAAAGAACTGGCCGATACCCTTTACGAAAAGGACAAAATCAGCAAAGCGAATATTAAAAGCCAGAGAAACAAACTTAAAGCCTAACTGGTGACGCTGAGAGAATTGTTTCGATTTAAAACCATTTTCTTCTAAGGTAAACTGTAGGAAATGTATGGAAACAGTAGGGAGAGTTTTGGTGCCGATCTTGGGACTTGGAGATTGCGTGACAATAAAAAGTAACGCATGCTTGACAAGATTCGTATCAGAGTACTTCAATGACTGACTACCATGCAATTATCTTAAGCTTGCTAGTGCTTTGTAAATGGAGCCCCTTACGTTACCTTGTAGATAAAAAAAAAAATCATGCACAAAGCTGGGAACACAATTTGTCACAGTATAGTTTTGTAGATACCAAAAGGTTTAGTCTACCCTGGGTGCCTTCGGCCGCCGAAGTATTTACCGCGCACGAGAAAAAATCCTCTGGTACCCAGGGTAGGTTTAGTCAGGTTTTCGGCGCTTTTTAAATGCAATGAAAGTGAAGTTTTATATCTTAAAGCGCACAATTCCAGTTGCTAGATGTCACGGTTTCTGTCGTTCGGTTGTTAGAAGACTTTGAACCGAACTGGCCGTCCAGCTTATGAAGTGAGACTGAGCGCAAAAGCAAAATAGACTGAAGACCAGACTGGCAATTGGAATGAGTGCCTCAAGGTTATTTGGTTAACGTATATGAGGTAAAATAAACTGCCTTAGTAAAAATAATCCTCCAAGAGGAAAAATGAAACGGGATTTTTAGATAAGCTTTTTGTTAAAAGGAAGAGATGTATGTAGTGTAAGTTTTGGTAAACATGAACAACTTAAAGCTATCGCTGTCTTTAACTTGAAACAGACAACATGCAGGAGACATTTGCGACAAATCTATAAAGTGCGTTTGTCTCAACTTGTTTTGTCCGAGATTGTAGCTTCCACGTAAGACTAATTGGCCATGAGGCTGCGTGCTTGAGGTAGTATTCTGTTGGCCCGAGTTTACTTTCAAAGCCGTTAGCGAGAAGTCAAAATGAGCAAGGTGCAGTTTCTTTCCAACTAAGCTGTTGAGTAATATCTTGAAACGTTTGTAACACGTTGGAAAATATCAGTGTTGTCAGTGATCTTGTCTCCTGCACTCGTCCAGCTATCTAATGATCGAAAAATGCAGCTAATCGGACTGTTTACAGTGCTGGGTAAAAGAAAGTTCAAGTTTTGATGCGTTACTTTAAGGATTTGTTTTAAATCACCTAGTTTTGTTAATTTTTTTTATATATAACGTTATCTGTACCGTAAACGTTTTCTCTATTCGCTTACTTAGTTTATTTTAACGACTTCTAAGGCATGCACTGTGCGTCTAGCCTCGTGTGTCGTGTGGGCCGCGTTTTGCTGCCTCGTCACGCAACGCTCGAAGAGTATTGCGTGACACCTACCGTCACAGAAAAGGAAAAGCAACTGTGACAACGAGGCGAAGACTTCAGTTATTGCCTAGTATGACTTTTTTAGGACTTTTTGTTGGCATAATGATAAACAAATCGAATGACATTAAAAATGTTTTCTGTTTATGTTTTTGTCTTCTCGTCTGGTTTTAGTAATCGCTATTACATTCTCCCTTTCTGCTCCAGAAACTTCAAGGAGGAGAACACTAACCTTTTTTATAAAGAACAGAAGGCGAATTGTGAAAAATAAGAAAATATGTAATTTGTGATGATCTTAAATTAGCATAAATTACTATTTTGCCGGCACGGATCAGAGGGCTGGGTGCGGGTTTGAGGTGCGCAGTGTATAGTGGGATTTGAGTTTAAATAGGTGGCCGTTAGAAAGGTGAGACATTCTACGGTCAGCCTTCGTCACGTTTTGGTCAATGTTTGGTTTTCCACCGGACAAAACTAAAGTCAGAGAAATTATTCCTCGGAACAATCGTGATCTTCTTGGTCAGATAAAGAATCTTGTCGCGACTATAATTTTAGTTCTACCAATATTTTGTCTTGGTTCTACGAGATCGAGCGATGAGGTGCGGGATGTTGAAAGAAGCGCGTTGCTTCTCCTTTCGTTCAATAAGAAGAGTAATGAAGATCAGTTTAGAGCTAACAAATCGGTCCTAGACGCAATTGAAGACGATATCGTCGGTCTTTGTCATAAAGACTTTGACAAATCCAAGAAAGCGTTCTATCGGGGAATGTCTTTTTAGTCGCCGTTCTGCTTTGGAATGCAAACATCACGACGTGGCGGATGTCGGACGAAGACGATGAGAAGAAAACTTATAGAGCTGAAGCAAAACCAGGTCTCTGTAGAGACTCCTAGAGACTCCTTTCTTGTGCTGGTCCTGCCGACTTACGGTCAGAGTGGCTAAGCAACAACGCCCAGGATCAAGGTGTAGTTTGTTCCATTTTACTTTTGGTTTGATTTCCTTTTGATTTAACACTTTATTCATGTTTTCTTTAAAGGCAGATTGCGTAGATCACTTCAGTTTTGGAAAGTAATTCCCACGCCTTGTTTCATTATAGGCACTATTAGTCGGGCTTCATGTTGCCACTACTTATAATTCCACGGCTTTTTGTTACAACAAACAATTAATCACTAATTTATTGGTGCTGAAAATTTATCTGTCTTTGTTCAGATCACTATAACGGTCTTATTAGTTTTGAGTGTATTACTATATTTTCTACACCTTCTATCTGTTCCTATTTTATTCCTTGTTATTGCGTTTATTGATCTCGGTTAATTTTTGCGCATACATTATATTGTTGCTACGGGCTAAGGTTTCTCCGTTAGTCTCCTATGCATTTTGCGTCCTACAGTATTAGTACTTTGCTTTATGGCTTTTTAGCCTTCTGCTTGAAGGGCATGTGCCCTTGAGGGGTCTATGATATGAGATTGTTTATGTTTAAGATTTGAATACAGTGCCCTTGACGGGTCTATGATACGAGATTATTTATGTTGAAGATCTGAATACAGTGCCCTTGAGATTGCATAGAAGAGCCAATATTGTTGAAATTCAAATAAACCATTATTATTATTATTATTATTATTATTATTATTGTTTACGTTGAAGATTTGATTACAGTGCCCTTGAGGGGTCTATGATATGAGATTGTCTACGTTGAAGATTTGAATACAGTGCCCTTGAGTTTGCATAGAAGAGCCAATATTGTTGGAATGCAAATAAACCATCATTATTTTTATTATTATTACCAAAAATAAGTCGTATTTGTAATGTATGCTCAAATTTAAGTCAGAATGTATCTTTAGCCATTGTAAATATTTTAGAAATAGACAAATAAAATTATTACTATTATTATTATTATTATTATTATTATTATTATTATTGTTGTTGTTGTTTTTGTTGAAGATGTGATTACACTGTCCTTGGGGGGTCTATGATATGAGATTATTTATGTTGAAGATTTGAATATAGTGCCCTTGAGGGGTCTATGATATGAGATTGTTTATGTTGAAGTTTTGAATACAGTGCCCTTGAGGGGTCTATGTTTAATGATTGATAATGTTGAAGATTTATTATCACTCCCCTTTAGGGGTCTGATATGAGACTGTCAATGTCAAGTATTTATATATTTTCATAGTGCCCTTTAGTGGTGTATAGAGTACATGTATGTTTCTTGTCGTTTTGTTTCTTTCTGGAGTAAGCGTTCATAAATATTGAATTGCGTTTCTCTGGAAGTTGCTTGTCTGTATGTATTAGCTTGCTTAGTCTCTCTTTTGTTCAAGTACCATTGTTTGTTTTCACATATTCCTTTATTATCACTTTGTTTCGTTTTTTCTTTAGACATTTCTGGCACGAGGTTATAGTCTTCACCTACATGTGATACAGGAGAGGTGTCTTTATTATTATTAAAAATAAAAAGAAAGAAAATGAAATTTATAGCTCTTGTTTTTGAGTGCTTCAGAGATTTCTCTTAGTTACACAGGAGTTTTTAACAGATGGAGATCTTTTGCCTCAACTGTGTTGGGTACCAGTCCCATCCCTGTAAAGCCCATCAATTGTGCCTCGTTCATGCAGTTAATGCTGTATTCGAGCACATCAGTGTTTTCTATCAGTTGCGCATTCCATGGTTTCAAGCCGCTGCACGATCTGGCAAGCTTGAGTGTCCCAATTATCCTTCACTGTTATAGCAGTTAAAGAAAGTACGGTCCACCAGCTAATCACTGAAAGGAATGCCCAGAATCAAGGTGTAGTTTGTTCTGTTTTGCGTTTGCTTTCAGTTTTGATCCTAGTTATCCTTTGGTTTTATCATACTAGTCGCATTTAGCGCTTTTCATCTTATTTTACATTTATTCAATTGTTTTTGTATTTTATTTCCTAGATCATGAGTCTGAAGCTTTGCCATTGCCATTTATTGATCCCTCTTTTCGTTTACTTGTTCTGTTGGTGTATTGTGATATTAAATCTGGTGTCAAGTGAAAAGATTGTGTTTAATTATCACTTCAGTATTTTGGAAAGTTTTTGGTGCACCTTGTTTCATATTAGGCACAATAAGTAGGGGTTCAAGTTGCCACTACTTTTAATTCTGGGGTTTTTGTTACAAGAAACATTGTTAGATTTACCGGTAGTGATGATGGAATCTGTTTTTGCTAAGATCGCTTTTAGGAGCAATGTTAGTTTTAGTGTTGCTCGGATCTGTCTTTGCCGAGATCGCTATTACGAGTTTTTTAGTTTGCAATGTTTCGTTTTATTTTCAACACCTCCAACGATATTTAATCCTTTATCTATTCCTATTAAAAATATGAGGAAAAGCGTTTGTATTATTGATCTTGATCTTTGTACCTTTACGCAATAATTTTAGTATTCTTATAAGCCAACGTTTCGCGTTGGTTTCCAATGCATTTCGCGTCCCACAATGTTAGTACATTGCTATTCTCCTTGAAGATGACGTGGCCCTTGACATGTGCCGTTTACGGATCTATAATATCAGTTTGTAATTTTCGATTATTTGTTTAACAGTGCCTTTGATGGGTCTATGATATAAGATTCTTAATGTTGAAGATTTGCATACAGTGCCCTTGAGCGGTCTGTCATACAAGTTTGCTTATTTTGAAGATTTGTAAACACTGCCCTTGAAGGGGCTGATGTGAGACTGTTGATGTTGAACAATTGTATATCAGATAGTACCTTTGAGTGGTATATAGAGTATGTTTGTTGTAGTTTTGTTTCTTTCTAGATAAAGCGTTCACAAATATTTTATTGTGTTTCTTTGGAAGTTGCTTGTCTGTTAGCTTGCGTAGTTTCTGTTTTGTTAAGGCAGGTTGGGGTTATTTTTAATTTCGTATATATTCCCCCTCTTCTTTGTTGTCACATATTGTTTTATTTTCACTTGGTTTTTTCGTTTTTTCTGCAGACATTTTTGACACGAGGTTCTGGGCTTCATCTATCTGTAATACGGGAGAGGTATCTTTAATAATGGAGAAAATGAAATTTACAGCTCTTGTTTCCAGATCTTCCGGGACTTAGTTACGCAAGAGTTTTCAACAGATGGAGATCCTTTTATGACATTTATAAAACTGTGTTGGCTACCAATCTCATCCCTGTGAAGCACATCAATTGTACATTGATCTGCAGTATCTGCTGGATTCAAGCAAAATAATCAGTTTCCTCTATCAATTGCGCTTTCCATGGTTTCAAGTGGCTGCACGATCTGTGAACTACCCACTCAGATGATTGTCTCTTTCAAGGAATTTCCGCTAACATGGCCCTTTGGCCTCAACCTCTGTTGTGAACAATTAGTTACATTCTGTTGACACTCTCTAGCAAGTAGATGAGAAGTTCAAAATTATAATCACTTTGCTCTAGCCCTTTCTTTTTATCTCTATATGTTGGCTTGGCTGGCCAACGCACCCAATTTAATCAATGGTTTGTGTGTCCGGATGTGTAGTGGAGGCAAAATATGTAATTTGTGATGATCTTAAATTAGCATAAATTACTATTTTGCCGGCACGGATCAGAGGGCTGGGTGCGGGTTTGAGGTGCGCAGTGTATAGTGGGATTTGAGTTTAAATAGGTGGCCGTTAGAAAGGTGAGACATTCTACGGTCAGCCTTCGTCACGTTTTGGTCAATGTTTGGTTATATTTGTTTTTCCTATGTCATCAGTGGATGCAGGATTACGCTTCGTTTTGTTTAAATATTTAGTTCTGCTATTATAATTGTATCACTGTAAGATCATATATTTCGAATGACGCTTCGTCTTGTTTAAATATTTAGGTTTGCTATCAGAATTGAATCACTGTAAGATCGTATATTTGGAAAAGTATTTGTTTACAGTAGTTAGATAATTATACCCTAAACCCCCAAGGGTTGCGCCACTGCCTTGGTCGGGGCCACACGTTCCCCGTTTTCTCCACTTGCTGGTTTTTAGGGGTTTTCGTGTCCGGCTTTGGTGCACTTAAGTATTTGTCATTTATTCATACCTTGTATTATATGTTGAGATGGAATAAACGGGACGATGGCTTGGCTGGCCAACGCACCCAATTTAATCAATGGTTTGTGTGTCCGGATGTGTAGTGGAGGCAAAATAATAGGCCATTTCTGAGTTACTACTTGCCTCGGTTTCGGTTTCGGTCTACGTGCAAAACCATTCATATGAAAATGAGCTTCACTTTCAAGTCCAGTTTCATGCAAATCAAACTTATTTCGTTTGAATGGTTTCGCACATAGACTCGTTTCGAAACAGAGGCAAAGGGTAACTCGGAAATGGTCAATTCGGATCATTTTCCGCGTTTCTATTTAGCCAGTTGTAGAGACCCTGGAGAGGGATGGTGTAAGAAGCACAGCTTCTTCACAGTAGCAAATTTCAGCCATTTAGCGCGCAATTTTTCTGCAAGATTTTCTAAAGCAGTTCATATGATTGTCGAGGCCGATAATCAAACAAAATACAAGTACCAGATAAGATGTTATTATATATCGCTCTGGAGAACTGACAACGGGTCTTACTGTGAGCTTACGACTGAGACTGTGACTGACAGGGCTCCTGTTGAATGGGAAGGCCGGACGAAGAAATATTTAGCTCGAGGTCGTTTATTGAAACGAGGGCCAAACACTTTTCCGTTCGGCTCGACCTAACTCAGTCACGCGCTAAGTTCTTCATCATGCTGGAGTTTGTTGGAATGTTGTGCGATTGCTCTAAATTGCGAGATCTAAATGAACCGCTGAGTTGTGCGGATCCTGGAGGCTTTTGCTGAGCGGCTTACGCCTTCGGTTCCGCCTGAACACACATCAGCTCCTCCTCCCCCTCCTCCTCCTCTTCCTGTACATATGATACGATCTGTAAAACTGATCAACTGACCAAAACGCGCGTGGTGTTTGTGATATAGTACAGTGAGAAAAAGCAATCGGAGCGCTATACGCCTAGCTGGGGCAAGGAACTGATTGCAAACGCATGAACAAGGGTAACCAGCATATATTTCATCGAGCCGCAATTGTTGAAGTATACGCACGCCTCGTCCCCAGCCTTCCCTCCTTGAATGAAATGCGCAGTACCATCAAACTGGTAACTTCAGTAGAACCCCGGTAACTCGAACTCGATTGAATATTTAATTTGCAACGTTGATAATTGATATTTTACTGATTTTTTACCACTTCAGTAAACAGTACAGTGCAAACTTAACTTATCTCGTCAGAAACTCTAACACGATCATAAATTATTATTATAAGAGTGGAAAAAGGATGTGATCTGTTCGTTGCTCTAATCAATGGGTAACCGTGGCGAGTTGCAAGAACCGGAATTCGAGTTATCGGGATAATTTTGACCCAAATTTTGATCAAGAGAAACGAAATTAAGTTCGAGTTAGCGGGGTTTTCGAGTTTTCCGAGTTCGAGTTAACCGAGTAAAAATGACTGAAAAGTCAGATTTCAAATCCAAGGGAAATAGAAGTTAGTTCGAGTTAGCGGGATTGTTCGAGTTATCCGAGTTCGAGTAAACCGGGGTTCTTCTGTAGTTGTAACTGGTCGCCTTCACCGTCGCCTGTCACCAATTGCACACCAACCAACCACGTCCTCAGCTCAGGGTCTTACCGACGTAATGCAAATGAGCTTGGGGACGTCGACCAGGCAACTGAGCAGAATGTAAACAGGAATGTAGTGTGAAAGCGTCTTGCCCCTTCATAACAGGATATGTCATTTTATTTCGCAGATAGTAATTTAGACAGAAAATGGTTACCTTTTCCACTGAGTGTAATCAGAAGATATCAGAGAGGCGGATATATTTTCTAAAGAAGCTTCTTTTTATGCTGACGTTTCCAGCTAATGTTGTACCCAGACCTCTTCACTCTGGAGTCAGAGAAAAAATCTGGGTACGAGATTAGAATTGAGGGGATTGTGGTTACGTTTATGTGAGTGTTTTATCTCGGTGTGAATATTGCGCTTTGAAAATAGTTCATTGACATAAAAGATAATAAAAAAGAGACAAATCTTACTCAAATGAGGGTCTCAATGGGGTTTAGCGCTAGCCGTAAAACGGCCAAAAATTTAGCCGTTAGGCGTAAAATTTGGAAAATTTTAACCGTTAGCCGTAAAATATGTTAACCGTAAAAAATCGGTCAGTAATTATAAATAGACCAAACTAGTTCACTTCATCGTCCCAGAATGGCCCTGAGACCTAAAATATGTTTTTCAATAATGAAAATTAAATTTTAACTTCTGTTAACTGTTATGGAAATAAATTAACCGTTAGCCGTAAAAGAGCCAAAATTTTAACCGTTAACCGTAAAAGCCACCACCCCATTGAGACTCTCTTAAATGCTTTCACATATATCTGTCCTACTCTACAGCCATGCCGTCAGTAGAATGCCCAGGAGCAAACAACGAAAGTAAACAGCAATTATAACCGCGATTCAACACAGCTGGAGTCAATCGCATTCTTTGGTTTTCGTGTCTTGTCATTTTGCCTTATCTTTTTGATGGATTCCGGCGGAATCCCACGCCTTTCAATTTATCTACGTAGTTCTAAAATACTTCTGTTCATTATTCTTTTTGTCTGGCAATTCGCAAAAGGAATAGCTGATTTTTATCGAAAGTTCTTTTGAGCAAATGTGATATTTTTGTGCCAAAGACATGTGGAAAAGGGGGTCAAATGGACTTTTCGAACTCTACTTTGGATTACTTTAACACGATTTTTTCAATTGGCTATTAGTTACAAATCTTTCACGAAAATCAAATAAGCACGGATATAAAATCCGATTTCTGTTAAACGTCATACATGTTGAAGGCTAAATCGATAGATCTGTTCTCGAAATCTTGCGTTTTAGCGACTTTTTGCTGTTTATTGAAACAGCAGGAAAGTTTCTTAGGCTTGATAACTGCGTTTCGGAGTAAAAAAAGCATAAATTTTTGCCATTTTCGTTTGTCTCTTGATTGATTAAGGGCGGCCACGCTCAATCGGAAGGGTCAGTCACCTTTTAATCGCTCTCGTTGCAAACAAAAGGAGTTTCTTCACTCCAGTGATTTACAGCTCGCCTAATTATCTTTTCGCGTGTTTTGTTGTGACACAGATGAAATTGAAAAGTTTAGTTCGGCTCTGATCAACGCGCAGTCGACCATGCCGAAAAGATAACAATTTTGGTTGGTTGCTTGAGAGCGAAGAAAACATTGGAGCAGACAATTATCTCGTCAATGGTTCATGGTTCAAACCAAGGACAGAACATTTCAAGATTATAACTGTTAGAAAAAACACGGTTTAACATCAGAAATTGTCAGCTCTCAAGTTTTCATCCAGAATGCTTCGAAGACGAGGCTCGGCACCAGCAGTCGTACTCCAACAACATTTTTCAGAATCGAAAGGGGTTCTCTTGCAATTGAAAGCAGATCGTATAATCCCGCCGCCAGAAGCACCGAAATTGTCTAAAGCAAAACGCGGAAAGAAAGATGTAGAGCGAGGCTACAGTCCACCACCAATAGTTCCTTGGTCACCGGATAGGAAGACGAACGATCCACAGCAAGCACTGGACTACGATAGTCCTTCGCCTAAATGCCCGAGCCCTGTTTCGCCTAGCTCGCCAATCTTGAACAAGAAACCGATGAAGCACCGGCCAAAACGAAGAGACAGCGAACCTTTCATCGCTCAGGCCCCCTCGTCACTTAATACGCGAAACACTACTTCCAGCGCGTTACATCGACGAAGCAGTTCTTTCAGAGACTACAATATCGTTCTTCTTGGTCAAGGAGCCGTTGGAAAATCGGGTAAGTTAACACCTTGCTAAATGGAAAATTAAGATATTGATAGCTTGGGTCGAGGAATTTAAACAAGGTCTAACCACATAAATGTTTCATCTAACTATAGCGTGACTTTTGTGAATGAAATTATTCGTGATAATATACCACATGCTGTTAGGTATATTCAACCTTTTGGTGTTAATCGTTTCATTAGTTTTGAGAGCAAGTTTTTACCTTCGCTACAGTATTTATTCAAATTATAGATGTAATTTTGGGATAGCAAATTATTTGAATACCTGCGAACTTGTTAAAAGCTGAGAAAACAAATTAAACTACAATTAAGTGTAATTATCTGTCATCCATGAACGCACTGTATGAAATAGAGAAACGTTTTGCATTTGCACTTGAAAAGAAAGGCAAAATTCACAAAAAGATCGTTGTAATAATTTTGACGAAAAGGATAGTCAAATTTGCTTTAATCGCATTAGCAAACATTTTTTGCGGATACGTTTACGTGAGATTTTAGTGATATTCAATATAGCTGTTTGTTTATGTTAAGTTGTTATTTATTTTATTATACAGCTTGACTTGATACTCTCTGTCACAAGTGGTCAGTCAAGCACTAATTCTCAATAGCACTGAATATTTCGGTTTCTTTTGCCATGCATATATTTCAACTGATACTAAGACAACGAGCTTGAGTTTCCTACGAGCCCGCATACGAGCGAGTAGTCAAAGAGGCGTAAACATCCACACCAGCAAACTGACATGTTTAGTTAAACCAATTTTAACAAAATGAAAATCAGCAACAAAAAAACTGAGAGACTCTATTTTGCATAGGGTTCAAGTAAGCTCTAGCATTTATTTTCGTTGGGCTAAAATAGCTAAACAGCTTATAAACGTGAATGGGGGTAATGGTCGGCTTGTAACCCTTGTAAGCTCTCGTTTTCGAGTAGTGAAAACTGGTAGAATTCGCCGTTTCTTGTCCTGCCACTGAAAAATATATTTCACGTTATCTTTCAAACATAATTTACGTAAATGTACAATGTGTCAATGTACTTAAAATTCGACAATACGCTTGCAAACATCACGAAAAGTATTGATACTCTGCAAACATATCCAACGGTAGCCAACTTTTTGGCAGCGTATAAAAATAACACTCTTTTTATAGTAAGTCTTCGATAAAGGTCGACCTTTACATATATTTTTAGCGACACAAGTACAGATATTATCTTGCTAACATGTGGTAAACTGCTCAACAGGGGATTAGCGCCGGAGTTTTCTCTCCTACATGTGCGCCTCTTTTTGGAGAAGGAACTTGCTTTCCAATCTAGTCCATCATCAGCGCTTATTTGTGCTTTGACTTCTGGGGTTCGTTTGTTAAAAAGGCATTTTTTGTGGGCTTCTTTTCGGGAAGGCTTATTATCGTAAAGAATTTTAATTTACGTTTCAAAATGGCTTAGTTTGCGTTTAGAAGGAATTCCCGTCGGAGAAACTAAAAGTGGACATAAGAATATGGTGAAACTTTCATTACAACGATATGAAAAATTAAACAAGCGGCTTCAGAAGTGCAAGTGCAAAGAAAGCTCGTAATCCGGAGAAATTTAAAACCTGATCTCTTGACTACATAAAATATAAGTCTGCGGCTAATATTAAATTCTGCGAGAGGGTGAGGGACTTTTTATCGGAAGAATAATTTTTGTTTTACTTATACGATTCTTTTATCTTATTTTGCAGCTTTGTTGGTTCGATTTACTACGGGACGATTTATCCACGAGTACGACCCAACACTTGGTAAGCTGCCTGTTTGTTTGTTTGTTTGTTTGTTTGTTGGTTTGTTTATTTCTTTGTTTGCCTCTGTAATGAAAGCAAACTTACGTTTATTGACTTTACTGTGGAGCAAAGAATAGCTCACAGCTAAAAGAGGGGCTCTTTTCCTCTCTGGCCTGTTTTCACGGTGTACGTGAACGACAATGGCGCAAAGGACATCGCGTATCTGTTCTTGTAATCTCAAAGTAATTTGTTCAAGATGGTGATGTATGCAATTCGCAGATATGTGGCTATAATTACAACAGGTCATGCAACATACAAACCCGTGCTATTTTTGGAAAACAGGCAGATATCGATATCAATGGCTTGCCGAGAAGACATGTACAGATATACCAACACATGAAAAGCTGCGTGTTGTCAAAAAGCGCGCTGCAATTCAGTACTTGAAGAAAACAGGGGTAAACAGCAAAACTAGCGTTAAGTTGCGTTTGGTGGCCAAACGGTGAAACACTTGTGTTGACTTAGCAAGAAGGTCTTGCGTGCAAATTTGATCTCGACCAAAGTGAACGTATGCGTCCACTTGCGTCCTCGTTTACAGCAATATGCACATTTTGTTGAATGCTTGACGAATCTATCTATTCTGAGCAGATTTTACAAAACGTAGTTTGCATGATCTCGAGCATGAGCCTACATTTTTAAAACTCATTGCACGTTTTAGTGAATAATAATGGCCATTTCAGTTTTCAAAATACGAGTCAGTGAGCGACGTAAAACCTCGTTATAAAGTGATGAAAATTCTCCAGTGAGCAGTTAACTGAGGTTTTCATCTTGGTTATGATGTCTGAGTCATGTATCCCGATAGTGTACGACCTTTCATTTTATGCCAGCAGGGCCAAACCACTGTTTGTATCAAGTGGGTCAATAAATGCTATGTCTGTAGTAACGAGGTATGCATGTGGATTTATATTGATGAGCAAAATGCTTGCTATTCGTGATTAAAAGATGTCCGTAAATAGTTCACCTGGTGATTAAAATCCTGTTAGCAAAAATTGCCTGAAAGAGGTTTTCATTTGGAAAATCAGAAATTGAATTGAAATGGATTTGCTCTGAAATACAGTTAGACTGTGTGACCTGACCAAGCCTGATTTGGTGTTTAAAAACCATTAAGTATTGGTGCAGCGTATTTAAGAACCTACAGCACTCTTTAATCCATCCAAAATATATTTCCTAACAATACCCCTCCACCTCCCATCAAAACTAAATGATCCATCCGTTTTATACATTTCATGGTCTGTATTCACGGCTTGTATTCTGGGTTGATTTGAACTCACGCACGTTTCGTTTTTGCAGAAATGACATATGATATGTGCGCCGAGATAGACGAAGACCCCGCCATATTACACATCACCGATACAGCAAGCACGGTGAGTTGACGTGAATGCACTCAGCTGAAATCTGAAGTGCTTGAACAGACTTCCTGGTGGGATGGGAGGGAGCATGCTCCTTGTGAGGACAGGCTGGTAAAACACTCCTCTTTAATAGTGGGGCAGGGTGGTGAATGCTCCTTGGTGAGCACTGGGTGGTGAAACACTCTCCCTGGTGGGGAAAGGATGCTGAAAAGGCCGCTCAGCCAAGAGTAATGAGTGTAGGGTCGGAGAAGCTAGCCTGCGTAGCTGACGGGATTCGCGCCCTCCACTACCCCTCTTTCTCTCTCCTTCCTAATACCCGACTCTTCTGATTACAGACTAATGCTAAAAAAGCAGTTCTAAAGAGAAACAAGTGGTATTTTATAAATTATATCTCATTGATACCGTATTCTGGTAAAATGCCAAAACTTGACAACTTATTCTACATCACGATACACTCTACCGCGACCTTCCGTCGCAAGCACTCTTTAAATAAAAAAATTATTTTTTGCTAAAAAAGCAAAAGTTAACTCAAAAGAAATTTATTTTTTTAACATCTTTTACTGAGTAAACACTGTTAAATAAACGAAGTTACGATTTCATGTGATTATCGATTATTTTTATTTTTATTTCTGAATGTTTTGTCTCAGTTTTCCATCACATAAATAGCCAGCGTTTCTCTTTTTCTTTTTCAGCACGAACCCGTATATCTAAGCCAAAACGAGGGTTTTATCGTCGTTTACGCCATAGACGAACCACGGACATTCCAAACAGCAAAACAACTCATCAAGCTCATCCGGGAACTCAAGAAACAGCGAGGCCAACAAACCGCCATTGTTCTTGCAGGTAACAAAGTGGACCTGAGTCACTCGCGAGCCGTGTCCAGACAAGAGGCGTTAGAGTTTGCTTCGGAATATGAATGCTTCTTCCACGAAACGTCTGCAGCCACCGATATCAATGTGAAAATTGTCTTCCACGATGCCGTCAGGCAGTTACGAGTTTTTCAGTTGAACAAGAAGGCAAATGGACCTATGAACTCGATTAAGAATTTCTTCTCGCGATGAGGAAGATCAAACTGGAAGCCATTGGGCTATGTTTTCTAGTGTAAAGTTAAATTTAATTTGCATGGCGGAAAAAATTTGTGTATATGACGTAAGCGGAGAGCGAGATTAGTCCAGTCCCTTAACTCTCCCGCCCTGTACAAGAAATTAAATTGGACGATATGTGTGCGTCTTCTGGCTTCACCCTTATTTAAGAGTTGCAAGTTAGTTACTACTTCACCGTGGAGTTTCTTCAGAAAACACTGACGAAGGGATGATTATGGCCTTTAATTTGCCTTATCAAGCCCGAGTTGATAATTAAGTTAATGTTTTCGGAAAATAATATTTCTGTTGAACATTAACTGCTTTTGACACTTGTTAATGGTATCGAATGGCTTCACGCGTTTGAAATTATTCAAGAGAAAAGTGTCAGGTACATCTAATTTTATTTTAAGGCTTTATTTAGGGCATGTACCTCTAAGTTAACCTCTCTACCCTAAGACTAATATTTTGCAATAGAAAAAGCAAACTCCAGGTGAGAACCACTTAGTTAGAGGCGGGTATCCGGAGTGAAAGGTACGGAAAGCAGAACGTTGTCGTTAAGACCCCCCCCCCCCCTCCGCTTTCTCCCCTAAAGAAGAATCCTCCAACGTACAGGGGGGAGGTGGGTGCCACCCTCCCCAGTATCTCAGTAGACAATGATTCTTCAAGACCAACAACAAAATAATAACATGGCCTGTTTTCCCGACTTCACCTATTACTTGTTGTTAGTTTTCCATAGCAATCCAGGCAATCGAAGAATCAACAGCTTCGTAGGGCGCCTCTCAGCCCCTCCCCCCCCCCGGGGGCGGGGATAATTTCCCAAACGGGTATGTGCCGGCTATACGGGTATGTGCCGCCCAACGGGGGTCGTGACTTTGGGCTCCCGATCTAAAACGGGGTATCCATTTTAGAGACAATTTCTAGAACGGGGTATGATATTTTGAACGCAAGAAAGTCTCTCAGCACGATTATTTACATCCAGTTTATCGTTCATTAGTAGGCAATTATCATCGCATTCGTTTTTCTTTCACTCCCAAATTCAATCAATATGGCTGCCGTACTGAACGACGGTCTTAATTAAGTGTTTGGAAATTCGCCCTATCGTGGATAAAATGAATTTAAAAGATACACAATGAGCTTGTAATATAGGGTATTCGTAATTATCTTTGTTCAACATCGTTCATTTGGTTAGTTTTGTTTCAGGAAAACCGATCACGTATTGAACCAAGAGAAAATGAGGGGACTGTTTGCTACTGGGTTAGGTTTATGAATATTTTTAAAGTTGTAAAAAACTAAATTAAAAAGCTTAATGTTAATCCTGCTTCATCATTGTTTTATTGTTTTTGCTGGTTACAGTTTGCCATTTTCGCTCCCAGAGCCGGTCTGCCTCGTCCCCAGGCGCCGATCGGTCGGACAGGCGGGAAAACAGGGAGCGCGGGGGTTGATGGTTAGGTAGCCGTCCGATCGTTTTCCCGTCCGTATCAGTCCCACAACGCCAGGCGAACCGTGCACGTCAGTCCCACAACTCTAAGCAAACCGTGCACCATTAAGGATTAGGACGCCTGTGGACTAGGCAGGAGCCCGTTCAAGCCTTTGAGCCGGCTGGCTCTTGGTATCTTTCTTTTAGCCCTGGGTGCGAGTATGGTAGATATTGTCTATAGCTATTACTCCTGGCCCTCCACCCCAGGGGATCTATTCTTTCCAAAATGTACTTCAATTTTGTCATTTACCAGGGAATGATGAATTGACTGATTAAATGGAATGTTAATTGAAGAATATTTTTGATTGCCCGGACAGAAAATTTCTACATTAAAAAAAAACCGCATACTTTCCACCTGAAATATCAAAATTCGTTCCAGGCCTTGTTTCAGTTTTGGTCCAAGTGTGTGTTATAGGTTTCCTGCTTAGCGCTTTCAAAAAATGTAACACGCAAAATTTCCAATGAAACGTTCATTTAGGGTTTAGAGTCCTACACTGGGACTGAGAGAAAATAAAACGGTTACCCTAATCGTGGAAGCAGCTTCAGCAATATTGATGAATATTGATTGATTTTTAAAAATTGAAGATTTTAAATCTTCAGGGTGAAATACGTAAGCATACACGTGGGGATAGGGATAGAGTTGAAACTTAACGAATATATGTAAATTAAATTAGGTCGAATTCCACACAACATATATTTCAGACTTACTTTATTATTATTTAGGTTTCAATATCGCACTTATTTACAATCCCATTGAGCTGACATTTTTGCAGGGTGGCAATGGACAGCAAATTTATATTGTGATTTTTTAGAATGAGAGCATTCCAAAAATCTTGATTAAGACAGATCTCCTCTTTTACTCTCCATTTTATAATGCCTAGTTCGATCCATCCCTGATAAACATGAGAACAAGATGAAGGCAGTCTCACTCGTAGCTGTAAGTAGGTCGTCACATGAGATACGTTACGTCGCCACGAAAGACAGGCGTTTCGTGACGACTCTGCGGCAAGGATGTATCGACGAATTTCACTCTTCGCAAAAGAGGATCTTCTCTTGCTCATTTGCAGTCGAATGATTAAGGATTAAAATATAAAGCTTTCGCTTTTTCTAGCATGTAATAGAACGTCTTCATTTCTTAAAAATGTCCTCCTTAATTTGAATCACACCAAGAACCAATAATGTAATAATACACAAGTTTTTACACATATGATTAAATAAAAATTCATGATTGTGCGTGACGAGAAAAGCGCACGGTTTTAGCTGATTACAATAAGGTTAAGGTGGCTCAATAGACCTTATCGACTTTGGCTATCCCAATGATGCTAAAACTAGATTACTTTTCGTACAGACTTGTCTGTATTTCACTCCACCACTAAAAGAAGTTAATATAAACATGCCTTAATCTTGACCTTTAGGCCTTTTGTTGTGTTACCCTAAATTTATGAAAACTAAGGTAGCCTTGGCCCTTGTTTTTAAAAATATATCAAAAATAGTAAAATTCGCCAATAGTTTTCAAGTTTGCGTAAGGATCATAAGATAAAAATACTGGTTTCATTTGTCTATTTTTGGCGTTTCCAAGGCAACCAATAATGTCACTTGCACCCGATTCTGTTCACTTATAATTGTTTTGTAAGTTTTTTTACAGTAGTGAAAAATGCCAAAGAACGGAAGGTACAAACATACATTTGACATAGTGAAAATGCGCTGTAATTTTTACATATAATACCTAGGTTGATATACAACAGAAAAAATTTACAGTAATCATGTTTGAGTAAACAACCATTTTCAAAGAAGCTTTGTCCGATGTACAGAATTGCTTTCAAATTAAAGTTAACCTCAGAATAATAATTTACTAAGGATGAAAACCCCTAAGAGGCAGCAATAAGTCTAAAATAAGCCAAGACTAAGAAAGATTAAGACGGATTCAAGAAATTATGTCACGAACTTTAGCCACCCAAAAGAGTAAAATATAAAAATAATAACTTAATACAAGAAAAGGAATAAAAGTACTTCAATTGAAGAAGATTGAAACGAATAGGGATATGGGTATTTTTTTTTTAAAAAAAACTGCTTGGCTGAGAAGTTTTCAAAGTTAATCTAGTGTAAGATCCATAGAAGTAATTACTTCGCTAACATTAATTAACAAGCATCTGGCAAAACTAAAAAAAATAGACAAACTCAGCCGTGACATAGACCCTTTAAGAACGTCAACTAACTTAAAAAAAATGACCATTTTTCTCAAGATAGGCCTCGTCCATAGTTCTTATAAACATGGGGTCTAATCTAGAGAATGACATCGTTTTAGCCCTTGTTATAAATCCTACTATCGTCTCCTGTAAGTACAAAATACTCATGAACAGACGTTTACTCAAGGAGTTGGCTCTGCATCATCAACCATTTTCTGGAAAAAAGAATAATAATAAAAAATAAATTGCAGCTGAAAATAATCCTCGGCGACATCAAGGAAATTATTGTAAATGATTTGTTGATTCGCAAAGAGAATACCCCTGTTTACAACTTGATGCCGTATAGTCGAGGCTAGTGAAGCTCATACAACAGGAGCCCCAGTATCTGCAGCATAAAACGGCCAGGCGTATTCCTGCATTCCTCCCGCAGCCCATCACAGGTTAATCCCACGCAACCCCCTTCGCCCAGCATATTTACGAGAAATACCCATCAATAAATAAATAAATAAATAAATAAATAAATAAATAAGGAAGCAAACAAGCAAGTGTGTAAATAAGAACATACGTACGGTGGGTGGGTAGGTAGGTAGGTAGGTAGGTAGGTAGGCAGGTAGGTAGGTAGATATGTAGGTAGGTAGGTAGGTAGGTAGGTAAGTAGATTGGCAAGTAGATAGATAGGAAGGTTGGTAGGTAAGTAGGTAGGTGGATAGGAGGTAGGTAGGTAGGTTGGTTGGTTGGTTGGTTGGTTGGTTGGTTGGTTGGTTGGTTGGTTGGTTGGTTGGTTGGTTGGTTGGTAGATAGGTAGGTAGGTAGGTAGGTAGGTAGGTAGGTAGTTGGGTGGGTGGGTTGGTAGGTTGGTAGGTAGGTAGGTAGGTGGGTGGTTTGGTAGGTAGGTAGGTAGGTAGGTAGGTAGGTAGGTAGGTAGGTAGGTAGGTAGGTAGGTAGGTAGGTAGGTAGGTAGGTAGGTAGGTCAATAAAAAAATAAATTAATTAATTAAAATGAATTTACAGTGGCACATCCACGGTAAGGTTATGTGTCCACTGTATCAAGATCGAAATTGAATTTAGAAGCATTGTTTAAGTACCTGGCTCTTGATCGAGGATCGAAACAGTTTCTCCTGTTTACTTGCCTTCTTTTCACGAAACATTTTGCCATCTGTACTAACTGAATTGCTCTCCAGCGCTTTATCAGCAGTGCTTGTTTCAGGGGAGTCACTTCCGGCCATTTTCACGGCTTCCTCTTCCAAACGCATTCGTTCGTAGTTCTCGTAGGCTTCTCGCAGAGGTACAATCATAACTGGGGCCACTTGAGGAAACAACTGAAGAGAGAACAGAACGTATCAGCTGGTACATACAGGATATTACACGGCGGCGCGAAGATATCAATTTTATTTTCGAGTGGTAAAAATACTTTACGAATGAGCGCAGCGAATGAGTAAAACATTGTTTAAACACGAGAAAACAAAATTCATATCTTCAAGCCACCGTATAATTGTTTTTTATTAAATAGACAAAAATCACGAGATGTTATTATTGAGTAAAAACTATGAAACAAGCTTGCAAAGGCGGAAATGACGTCATTGATGTCCTCACTATCGAAGATCTCTGAAATACGGTCTAAAATACGGTCCCTGATGAAGTTTTGTATAATTTTTACGACCGGTCTATTTTCCAGTTACACACTCGCGTCTAAAGAATAAAAATTTTTATGGCGCTGGGAGGTCACCACGGCGGGTCTTAGAGAGAAAGACGATGGCTAGCCATAAGCCAGAATTCATCGAGGAGGCAGCGTGGCTGAGTGGTTAGTGCGCCGGACATGAAAACCAAACGTCCCGGGTTCGAGTCTCGCTCTAACCACTAGAAGGAGGTGTTTCTCGGCAGGCTCTTGCTCAACTTCTCCGTCATGCTTGTAAGTAGTCGACTGGTCTGCCTCACACCAGTTGGAATTTTTAAGCTCGTTATGTTTATTTGAAATATTTGTTTCGTTTCAGTTTGAGTGGCATGCCTGAGAACTGGCTTGGTGTAGCTAAATGTATTTACCACTATAAACAATATTTACACTACTTCTACTTGAACCGTTCGGTGTTTTAAGAAATGAAAATGAAGAAATGAAAGTAGGAAGCTTGCGTCCGGCTTCCCTCGGATAAAACTGGGGGAAAAGGGGAGGGGGTAGATCTCGGAAGTTTGAAACTGAACCTACGAATGTCCTATTACCGGACTCGTTGGTTTATATATAACAGAAAGGAATTCCATGGTAGCGCTTCGGTGGGTATTTTAACTAATTACCTTGTTTAACAGCTCAAACAGTGGAATCAGCACAAACTTGATGAAGCCAATCTGCGCAGTAGGTTTACTGACTTTATCACGATCCATGAAAGGAGCCACAGGCAGACCCTCTGATTTCTCACGATCACTCTGGAAGTATAAAAGCAGAAATTATGTCATAGGAATACCAGCTACCAAAATGAGCACTCGGTGACAAAATATCAAGTTTTGTTTCAAAACAAATACAATTAGCCGAGTCAAATGTGTTCATGCTACACTATACGGAATCTAAATAATATAACGAATGCGTTCGCTCAGGCCTCTAACTGGGTAAAAAATCTTTTGCAAAAAATCTGATCATTCGAAGAAATACAAGTAAATGCTGCTTTTCAGCAAACAAGAAAACTTAAACCAACGAATCGTGACGCGTTTCTCCGAACTTCGCGACGGTTGTGTGTTTTTCTGCGTGTTGTACTTAGGGGCCTTTTTAATATTATGTTCCGATTGGTTCAATGTATTTACATATTTGCGCTGTTATTTGTTATTGGCCGTTTGTTGTTATTGGCGTGATCTCACTCTGTCACCTTCCTCAAAGATGGCGTCTCAATACCTTAGATATTTACAAGTGCTCTTACGTTTAACCCTTGATGCCTACCTATGTTAACTTTAATTGAACGTTTTCATTGTTGTTACAATTCATTCTAACCTGCATGAAGTACTCTTCTAGAAGACAGTCGGCCCAGGGCTCTGCCACTTCTAACGGCCGCACTTCATTTGAGATGTCGCAGCACTTGATGAGAATCATCTTGAGCTGATCATGTGTTAGAAGGGAAAAAAAAAGAATAGTTTAAGGAACTGATATCAATGCAAAAGTGAGCTATGCCACGCTATTCTTGTCGACTCTATGATATACGTCGGCTCTATGATATAAAAACAGGTCACAAATCAGTTATTTTAGGTATAACACGACGCCAACAATGACTTTTCTTATTGCAAGCAGCTCATAATTTCGCTTCACGCAAATTCCCGCTCTTGCCGCAGATTACACCAGTTACACATTTTCCCACGCTTTCGCCGTTGTAATCGAAGTCAGTTCCCGCGCTTTCCGTCGGTTATATGTTTTCCCGCGCTTGCAGCTGGCAACACGTATTACACCTTTGCCACTGCCGCTTGCGTTTGTTATACTTTTTTATCGTGCGCCACCCGATTGGATTCGATTATTGATAAGGATGGGCCGATACAGGTTTTTCAAAACGATACGATATCGATACGATATTTGCCTTTTTTCTCGATATCGATATTATGACGTCATTTCTGTCCTGACGTTATTGGTTTGTAACGTGACCATACAAAGGACATACCTGGCATTATAAATGTTAGCCAAGAATGTTGATTTTGGTCTTTTTGTTCCACTGTTGCATCAGCAATGTGTGGACATCAAGTCAAGGCAAGAAAAATTCAAATATTGACAAGAACATCAATATTTCTTTGAGCAAAATTGCATTTTTAAACCTCAGGTGCTGACCAGAAGACCGCAGGCTCAGGTCACATGTGCAGTATCGAAAACGTATCGAAAGTGCGATATTTTTCGAAAGTATCGATACTTTTCAAAATTGTCAAAATATCGGTGTATCGAATATTTGGTATCGAGTATCGGTCCATCCTTAATTATTGATTTCTTTGGAACCGAAGTGCATGACTATGTCTTATCATTTGTCGTGACAGTCAGCATCAGTTAAACTTCTGACCAAATTATGGCATAATGTTTCTACTTGCTCTTCTATTTTTAAACTTGTAAAACTGTGTTGGCCACTTTTATGTATACTCACCGAGCTAACGTAGTCATCGTTGTTAAAGTCAAAGGTGTCAAGTTTGCTTTTAAATCTCTCCACTATCTCACTGTGCCGAGCCATGTCTGTAGCCAAGATCAGCATCACAATTTGCTGCAAACAAGAATATTATATTTTGTAGTCACATTAAGCTTTGTTTTTTTTCTGTGTTACTAACATGATTTACTTTCCAATGAAAAAGCTACTCACTTCCTGTTCATTTTAATCCAAATTAATCTAAATAACTGGAATAGGATGGGAACTCTCACCTGGCGAACCTTTTTCTGGTCTTCTTTGGTCATGTTGCAGAATAAATTGCAGTCAGGCTGATGGGATTGAAAAGAATTTTAACGCTTTGCATTAATTTGGACTTAACCGGCTAGACATACGCACACATTGCAGACCTATTTGCTACGAAGGTTTCAAATAGGCCATTTCCGAGTTAAATTTTGCCTCATTTTTGAAACGAGTCCCAGTGCGAAACCATTCAAATGAAAATGACTTTGATTTGCATGAAAATGGGCGTGTAGTTGGAACACATTTACATATACGAATAGTTTCGCACGAAGGCCGGCCGCGTATGACTTCCCGCCAAAACTACCCCCAAAAGAACGTGTATTCTGCCTATTCCGAGTAAACCGTATTCCGTTCATTCTGCTATCGGGAGCAGAATAAACTTCATTCCGAAAACAGAATAGGTCCCAAAAGAACGCGATTGCCGTCTATTCCGAGTATTCCCATTCTGGAATAGTCCCAAAAGAGTGCTCCCGGAGTGAAGCCTTATTGCTACAAAAACAGTTAAAAATCGTCGACTACCTGACCGATGACTTCAAATGCGACCGCGGCGTGATGGTTTTCCAGAGGAGAGATGTCATTATAGCGAATGGCAAGTTCTGTCTGTGCATTGATCTGGTAACTGTAGATAAAGTTTAAAACAGTAAGTTAATTTCGAGTCCTTGGGAATTCGGGAGTCCATCACGCTTACCATCGGCACTCCTCATTGTAGCTAATTTACCAAGCCGCCTAACCTGATTTATTTTGACAACTGACATATTGATATTCAACTCAACTATGGTAGCTCTGCAAGATCACGAAAATGCAGTTATAGGAAGCACCTTTTTGCCTTTTAGGCCCGGGGAGATACTTGACATAATCTCGGGTGTGAGGTACGGCCCGGTCTCCTAAACCCTGACCCAGTTTGGGGCACGAACCTCTGATTTTCCTACCCTGTTTAAGAAAAAATGTCAATTTTTGTCTTTTTTGGCTTTGTGGTAAACATGAATTATAAGCTTAGCACCAATGCCGAAATCAACGGAAGTCAGCAATACGGAAGAATTTGTCAATTTGTTCGGCTTGTGGCTTAGTTCGTATCAAGAGAACTCTTGTTCGTATAAATTTACACCTCTGCAGGCATATATAAGCAAATACTGTTTGACATTGCTCCATGTCAATACACCGTTCAAGACAAAAAACACCTGAAAACCATTTTTATTAGGCCGCATAGAAATCTACTCACGTCCTACAAGTTTCTCATAAGAGACGGCTCGCGATGACTATCTGTACGCCAATAATTTCTTCAATCAGTGTGCACATTTTCTATGGATTATTTTCTGATACAGCTATAAAGGAACTTACGTGTTGTTAAATCCCGGATGATCGAGATCGTGGCAAATACAGGCCGTCATCAGAACAAGTAGATCCATTTTAGAAAGCAAATCTTTCAGATTGCACAGGTGGATGATGCAAAACATCTGATAATAATAATAATAAAAAAAAAAATAATAATCGTATTGTTTCTTAGCCAATAACACTTTCAGTCTTCTTCATTTGTGATATTTAAGATGTCACACAATATTAGTGCTAAAAAGCGTTGCGTGACGCGCGTCTTTTGCTCCCGGGAGATTTCAAGATGACAGTTTCTAACGAGTGCGTTGCAAGTTGCGAACAAAACTTGCGAACGTGTGATACCCCCTATAAAACTTGCAATGCTTTTTAGTCGACATCGTTGCGTTGCAAGTTGCAAGGAAAATTGCCTCCTGTAACATGGCCTTTAGTGTGTTAGCAACTTCATCATTAGACTGTCATACAATGCTCCCCAGCACGTTACGTGAACGTGGGGAGAAACGTTGCGTGACAAGCCAATGGAGACATGACCCAGTAACTTACCATCTGAGTGACGCAGAAACAATGGCGGAAATTGTGAAAAGGATTTCCTCTGTAGTTTTGTTGAATGGAAACCTAAAAAATGTCAGGCATAGACAATAAATTAATGTAAGCTAATGTAGATCCAGTCTCGCAATTATATAGTGAATTAATTAGTGTAATTAGTGTATTAAGTGTAATTAATGCAGCAAATAGATTTAACAATCATAACTGCGCCTCCAAAATCGTTAATAAAATTAAGCCTTTGATCCATCTGACAGAAGAAAATTGAATTTTTCAATTTGGTCAGTCCATTCCACAGCCTCGCAATCTTAATAACCCGTGCTTCTTTTCGATTCTGGTCGTCTCTTTGTCACACAACGCTATGCGCTCGAAAGCGTAGCGTTGTGTGACAGAGATTAGGCCAGAATTAAACTTTGCTCCTTTATAAGTTATCATTACTATTTTTCATTTTTCTACTTAACTAAACCATTATTTTAAGGTTTTATTTTAAACAATTATTAGGAAAATAACATAAATATATACATAACTAAAACAAATTGAAGAAAGAAAACTTCGCATCCCTGAACTCTCCCTTCCCTGCCCCAAACAAGGGAACCCTATATAGGGCGGGAAAGGGAGAGTTCAGGGACCGGACTTGCTTGCTCTTGTCATGGCAAAATTTCTACAGTGAACAATCGGAATTCAGAAACCCTGGCTTTTATGTTATGGATACGCCTTCTCAGGTATTTGCCCTAAATGTTTGTAGTTCTATTTAACTGCCGCTCTCGTGAGGTATACAAAAGTTGCCGTTGAGAGTTTTCTACTCCTTAAATGTCAATCGCTTCTTAGCCCAAAAAAAGCTACTGTTAGAGAGATTCCGGTACTTTCTAGGGTATTACATCAAAAAGGACAAAACAACGTTTCGTAGAATGGAAGAAATTTCTATCGTGATCAGTTGTTGCCGTTTCAATTGGAGTTGGTACTTTTTAGCGGAAGAAATTGAAAGCTGACAGAAGAAGTAAGCGCGAAAACTAATTCGAGCCACTCCCAAAAACTGACTTTTTTCCGTTTTTAGAAACGTTTAAGGGTTCCATAATTTTTTCCGAATGTTACCCCTGACATCGTAATGCACCTATCAATGTTAAGCCCGAGGGGGGGGGGGGGGGGGGTCGGGCTAACCACGGGAATTTGATCGTGTGGTAGGTCCCCAGGGTAGGGATTTTGATCGTATGTGATGGCCCCAGGGTAGGAATTTTGGTCATATATGAAGATTTGAAGGGACATCTGACCACCTTTCATGGGGATTTTGACCAATTATTTTGTCCCGGGGGTGGGGAATTTGACATTTTTTTTATAGAAAATGTCAAAATCCCCACCCCTTGCCCGACCCCCCCCCCCCCCTCGGGCTTAACATTGATAGGTGCATAACTTGGAAGTCCCCAATCCTGAGACTTCTGTTCGTTTGCTTACCAAGAACCGCCTAAACACAACAGAATTGATTGAAAATTCTTCAATTAGTCCCAGCTCTAGGTACATGTGCTCCATAAGAGACAACATCTGAAAATGAAAAAAGGCACGTGACCAAACTGTTACGTCAGATTGAGTAGGTGGTGCTCTTCCTTTTAAAAAACTTCACCGTGAAGTTAAGTAAACCTTAACCAAAACGGCAGTTCAAAATTTCTTTCGAAACTTAGTTACAAATTTCAGTTAACTAAATCAACGGGGCATCTTTCGTGCAGTACAGTGGAGTATTAAAGTTAAGTGGCTCCTTAAATTCGTTTTGTGGTAATTAATTACGGCCATATCAGCTAACTAGTAGGAGTTTCGGTGGCCTGGGCCTAAAGCGTATTAAAATAAAGATTGTTGATGACTGATGTTGATTTTGACTCCTGATTGAACAGTCCGGGTTAGGGTACTGGCTAGGGAGCTCCCGTTTCGCTCTTGGGTAAGCTAAATTATGCTGTTCTTCAGTTAAAAGTATAAATGCTATTCTCTTGTCTCTATAAATATAAATGGTATTCTAGATTTTTTAGCAACTTGGCAAAAATGTTGGGAGGGGAGTGATTATCAACGATGAACTTAAACCCATGACTAATTAATATCTTATCCCAGGGGGAGTAATAAGATACTCCAAGTCGAGTCGCTTCATGTCACGGAAACCTTGTCATTATGATGAGCCAACTCTAGCTCTTTCAAGCTTTGGGTTGAAACAGGTTTTATCAGCCGATAGTTGCACCGTACCTCATTTGGTTCCCAATGCCAGATGTTAAAAATCGGTTCCTTCAGCTGCTCTACAGTGGTTTGAGAGAGTGTGTACTGCAGAGAATTTCAAAACAGACATTTAACACATTAATATACAGTTCAAAACTCAGGGCGGGCGATATTTTTGTACAAAACGTATCCACAACTGAGATAGTTAAGGAAGAGAGACCCACCTTGACAAAGTTAGGCATCGGCCGGGAGATACTGATGTTTCTCTTGTTATCATTGTTTGGTTTAACATTGTCTTTTATGGCTTGCCAAGTGATTCTAGGAATAGAAAGGGTAAAAGGTTTGTTTTATTATATAAGCAAAGTGGACGAACGTCCATTGACGCCATCAAAGTTTTTCGTTTCTATAAAGTTTTATAATCAAGTAACATTCTGCCTTATTTTTCAGTATAATTGGCATAATTCTATATTCCTCACTGACATCCATAAAATTTTGAATCTCACCCTTAGAAACAATGACTTTTAAAGAAACATTAATGAAGTAGAGAAATCTTGCCGCAATTTTTTCTTCCAGTAGTGGCAAGAAGAATACGTAGCTTTGTTCCAAACGAGCATCAAGAAAGAAAAGTAGCAATAAGGGTGCTCAAAGAGGCGCGCTAAGACTTCATTTGGGCATTAAATAAGTCTACAGCAAGAGGCAATGCGGCAAGTACATCTAGAAGGAATAGGAATTTTTAAATTCCTATCACGCACATTTCCGGACCATTAAAATGGTCCGGAATGGTCCGGAAATGTGCGTGATAATTTCAGTTTCAGTTTAAACGGCCCCGCGTTACATAAACTGAAAACGAACTGAAGGCTATACTAATTCCAGTCCCTGGACGCGAGCTTGGTTAAAATATTATTGTACGTTGTTTAAGAGGCCTTGAATAGAATGTCATTGGTGCCTGGCTATCTGTTTACAAAAATTAAACTTAACTCGCGTTAATGAATTAATGAATGTCCGTCTTTTGACCTTACAAAAAAGTAAAGATTTCGTTTATTTAATCACACTTAATGTGACGATAATGAAAACTTCTTTCATGTTCTTGATTGGCAAAAGGTTTAAAGTTAAAGACCTTTAGATAGCACTACGAGTACGATATCGAATGCGAGTACGGATTTCGAACTTCAGCCTATTTATATTTCTGTTGCTGAAGAGTTGAATAGGAAACTATCACGAGATTGGTGTGAAATGAGATAATCGAAAGCAAACGCCAAGGTTTGAAAGATCGTTCTCTTACTCAATCTCGTACTCGCACTCTAATCCAAATGTTTCATAATTTTTTATTTTTCATTCTTCGACTTTTCGATAGCTCACCTGTCCTGTCGTATCTGTTCCCTTATTTCAGTGATCTCTGCGCTCAAGTGCTGCATTTCGATCGCCTTCAGTGCCTCAGCTTTTTATCAGAAAAGAATAGGTTGATAATGGTTAGCAACCAGTATCTATTTAATTTTCGTTCCGGCAAACTAGTAGGAACCGGTCATTCTCATTTATTTGCGGAGGAATATACGTCATTGGTCGAATACGTCATTGGCCCATCAGTAAAACGTTGTGGATTAAAGAGGGGGACTTTGGGGTTTTCGGTTTCTCGGTTTTGGCCATTTTTTAGATAGGTTTTTCGGCAGTTTTTGCAACAAAAAAACGCGGTTTTTCGGTTTTGGTGTCTTCTTCGGTTTTCGGGTTTTCTTTCTATTAGCATATGGTTTTCAGTTTCCGGTAAAAATACTAGCGGTTTTTCGGATTTGGTATTTGCTCTGGTTTCCGGTTTTTCCAATTTGGTTAACAGTTTCTCTGAGACCATGCTGGTAGAAAGAAAACCTGCTTTTATGTTTAAATTGCAAGTTAGAGCAGTGAAAAAAAAATCCCTTTCTTCCTTCTTTCAAAATCTCGAGGTACCGATTAAGGTCACAGCTTCGGAATTTGGAATGTTATGTTCGGTTTTGATCGAAATTCACTTCGGTTTTTCGGTTTTGTATGATTTTTGTGCCGTTTTTCGGTTTCTTATTGACCCCAATGCCCCTCTCATTAAATTAGCCTGTCGGTGAATTCATGTTCTTTTTTAACCATGTTCTATTTTAATCTTGACTGGTATAACCGGTTTGACAAGCTTTATTTTTTTTGGGGGGGGAGGGGATCAGCAGTGGCTTAAAATATTGCGCAATCTTTTACATTTGATTTGAAATAACTGTAATGTTTTGAAGTTACACAAAATTCCCGTGATACTTCCTCTTTAAACCAATAAAGTTCTCCGCGCTGTTGTTTTTGCTATTGTTGTTGCTTCTGTTGTGGTTATTTATTTATTTTTTCGTATCCTTACCTTCCACCTTCCTTTCCAAGTGGGACAGTTGTTTAGAAAGCTCGGTCTTCATTTGAGAAACCGTGAATGTACTGTGGATCAAAAAATATCGTATAAAACGGATTTATTTCAAATGTAGTGTAGTGTTTGGAAAAAACAATTTAGAAAAATTAATCGGACAACGAGCAAAAGTGGTCCATTAGTGTTAAATGTCTTATTTATAACACAGCTTAAGCAAATGCTATCGCAAATGCGGTATTTTTAATCACGGCGTTGCAGCTCTCTTACACGATGGCGAACAGAAATTTGTTTATCAATTACTGTTAGTTTCAGTATTTTACATATAACTATTTACATAACTCAAAATCATATAAAGCTGGTTTAACCTGATAAACTTGTCAGCAACCTGACTAAGCACATTTGCAAAGACCTCCTCGTCCCCTAGAATGTGGGATAAGATAAGAAATACCTTATTATAGGAAATTAACGATACATGTTATTAACGCGAATTTCAAAAATTCGCGTTAATTTCATGTACCTTAAAGTGCTACTATGATCAAATTTTCACCCCTTGAAATTTTAGGCGTTTCATAGAGTATTTAACGAAAGATTCAAAATGGCGTTTTCCGTTTTCAAATATCTTTTTTAGTTCCAGAGATATTTGAGCTCAAAAAAATCGTAAAATATGCAAATTAGGGGACTGATGACGTCATCTACTCAACCCAGTTTTATCGCAAGTACAAAAATTGAGTTATCTCAATCATTTTTCTGCGGAGACCAATGAAACTTGGCAGACTAATAGTTCTGCAGCTGACACACTTACACGTATAACAACATTATGTTACCATGGCAACTAACTCTTTTCCAGTCCCCATGAATTTGTTTTTAATATTTTAGAATTTTTCAGTTCGGAAAAATGTAACCCGGCCAAGACGCATGTCTTATCTATTCATATGCTTGCCACATCACACATGTAAAGTATCATCGGCAAATATCAAAAAGAAATACCAGAATTGGCCAGAAAAGCCTTTAACATCAGAGGATCTGGAACCTAGTATGTTGCCATGGTAACCAAATTGTAAAGTTCATATTGTGCAACTCAACTAGCAGAGTAGTACTGCAAAAAATCAGAGAGTTTCGATACAAATTGGCTAAGTTATCACTTTCTTCATATTTGATCCAAATTTGGTTGAGTCTATGACGTCATAACTTTGCTAATTTGCATATTTTAAAAACTTGAATATCTCTAGAACGAAAAGAGATATTTGAAAACTGTAAACGGCATTTTTCTTCTCATATGAAGTACTTTATAATATTTTAAAACGGCTACGAAAGGAAACATGCGAATTTCATCACAGTAGCACTTTAATTTACGTCATTGTTAATTAAGAGCAAAGATCCACTAAGACCGAGCCAAAACAAAAATAAGTGGCACAAAAATTCAAAATCAGAATTCTTGATATGCCGCCAACAAAAAGCCTATGGTAGGCCTATAAACGTGATGGGATTTTTTTTCTTCAAATATTTCTTCGACCGGTCAAAAACTTACAAAACCGTTATGAAGCCCAGTGTCTTCTAAAACACACGAAATAAACATAACTCATACCGTGTCGTAAACTTCGCACTGGCTCATTTGCATTAAATGAAACCCCGTTTTTGAGCCTAGAAATGTACTATTGAAGTGTTTATAAGTCATTTGAGTCCAATCTTTTCTCTCTAAGTTAATTTTGAAGGTCACGGCGAGCCGCTGAAAATCACTAAAATTCGGTTGCTCGAAATTCTTAATTTGGCGCTCTTTTTCGAGAGAGAATTTCTCTACCCAGTAAAACTCTAAATTACTTGAATTTCAGATATTTTGAAAGGGGAAATGCCGTCTTCTTCTGAGTCTTTTCTCCGTTTTCTACTGGTATTTAGATGTAATCTACAGCAGAAGCTCCCTGTTAAGATCACCCTGAATGCCATATCTGCCAAATATCGAGTGTAAAGCGAATTTCGAATCCTATCGCCATCTTTGATTAGTCTTCAAGGCCTTCGAGCGTGCCGTCGAATCGACAACTTCAGTACATCTCCGTGTTGACATTCAACATTCGACCACTCTCAGGTCTGTCAGTGATATTCCCATCTCTTGTTAAACAGCCGTCGAATAAATGTACCCTTCTTGTATCAACCCTTTGATATCTCGACCGAAATGTCGGACCGGCTTGGCGGGACGGTAAAGTTCATGGACGGCCTTCACAACAAAACTACGTACTGTACTGCAATAATACTGGACAGGGAACTTGAATTTATGATCGAATAATGGTTTAATATATTCACTTTCAGTGAGAAATATTGTCTGTTAATTTGATAGAAGGAAACTTGCAATGCTGTTTTAGAGTTCCATTGTAGTCAAAGGGAATTCTTCGAATAAGCACCGCATCGGGACTATACTATTCCGAGGAGGCGCTTATTAACATTTTGTCCCAAATGCGGCGTTATTGGGGACGGCGCTTATTCGACTAAATACGGCAGTTATTTTAACTGGAAGATATGTAGGACTAATATGCCGTGAGACAGTTGTGCCAGGAGCCCATGGTTGTGCCACATTCATGTGATACCCCCGGGGAGGTACTAAGGGTGGTCGTAAAGTGTAAGAGATTGCAGTTTGACATGAAATAGAAATTTCCTAAAAATTCCTGTTACGTATGTGTGTGTGTTTTTTTTTATCAGATTAGGAAGAAAATAGGCAGTGCCTTTCAAATTGTATTGACCGAAATGATCTATATTTTTTTTCGCAATGTCTTTGATCCAAACACGGGAAAGCGAAGATCCCTATTATTTCTGTATTCTTGTAACAGAATAAGGCCTAGTTCAGAGGTATCGTTCTGGATATCTCAATACAATAGTTAACAGGGCAAGGTCTTTGTTTGTTGTTTTACCTGTTCTGACAAAAGGACATATGATCTGGACCTCAGGCGAGTACCGCTCGGCGTCGTGTAGGCAAGGGTTAGTGGGTTAGCACTAGGGATTAGTGGTGATGGCGTAGGTCCAGCCATCTGATGAAAATATCATTTTGTCCAAGATTATGCTTCTTGCAAATAATGGTTTACCGTATGTTGTTTCAACCTTTGGTTGTTTGAGTACACGCTTGAAGCCTTGAAGACTAATCAATAAAGATGGCGATAGGATTCGAAATTCGCTTTACACTCGATATTTGGCAGATATGGCGTTCAGGATGATCTTAACAGGGAGCTTCTGCTGTAGATTACATCTAAATACTAGTAGAAAACGGAGGAAAGACTCAGAAGAAGACGTTTTGGATTGTCTGGTTGGAAGAATGTGGGTATTGTTTACGTTTCAGTGACAGTTAATTTTGTAATTTATAAGTATTTTGAGAGCGTTCGCACTCAGCGCGTATAGAGAGCCCGAAATAAATTTTTACACTAGGTTTTAGAACGGCATTTCCCCTTTCAAAATATCTGAAATTCAAGTAATTTAGAGTTTTACCGGGTAGAGAAATTCTCTCTCGAAAAAGAGCGCCAAATTAAGAATTTCGAGCAACCGAATTTTAGTGATTTTCAGCGGCTCGCCGTGACCTTCAAAATTAACTTAGAGAGAAAAGATTGGACTCAAATGACTTATAAACACTTCAATAGTACATTTCTAGGCTCAAAAACGGTGTTTCATTTAATGCAAATGAGCCAGTGCGAAGTTTACGACACGGTATGAGTCATGTTTATTTTGTGTGCTTTAGAAGACACTGGGGTTCATAACGGTTTTGTAAGTTTTTGACCGGTCGAAGAAATATTTGACTAAAAAAATCCCACCACGTTTATAGGCCTACCATAGGCTTTCTGTGGGCGGCATATCAAGAATTCTGATTTTGAATTTTTGTGCCACCTCCCGCTCGGTCTGAGTCGAAATTTTCTCTTAAAATCACACTTTTTTCCAGCATTGTTATTTTAAGACACCTTTATTTCCGGAAAAGTTATGTTTAACCGACATTAAATTCTCCGCCAAAGCTCAGGAATAACAGAGGCAGTGGAAAGAACAAGGATGGGATGTATTCCATCCCTGGATCCATTTATTTAATATAAGTCACTATTTGGTCTGTTTAAGTATCTTTGTTGTGTATGGTTGATCAGAATTATACCTCAAGTTCTGTTATTGGACGTTGGTGTTTTGTCTTTAAAATAGCGTAGGTTGCAATAAAAACTGCTACGCATCAAATTCGCGTTAATCAACTGCATGCAAGCACACACTACACGATCATTCGCGTTAATTAAATGCATGTTAACATAAATTTTCGACAATTCGCGTTAATTTTATTACGCGTACATTTTGTTCGCGTTGTTAAAATGCTTCGTTATATTCCTATAATAAGGTAATTAATAATAATTAATTATTGCGCTTTTCTATGCAGGACTTTACTCATTTCTAAAGTGAGCAGAGACATAACTCAATTGATATATTAAATGGATATCTTTGACACGAGAAGAATGTACGGTCGGTTAATTTAAAAGAGCATAGACACTAACCTGAGTATCAGGCCTTCCTAAGGGGAGAGGGGCGGGGTAGAAAAGCCTGATACTCAGGTTACATAGACACCGATACAAAGCGCGGGAAAACTTGTAACCGTTGACAAGCGCGGGAACACCTGAGGAAGCCAAGTTGCGGAGGAATCTGGTGGAATCTGATTAACTACCAAAACAGTAGTTTTACTCTGATCGGTTCAAAACTCGTGCTGCATGGCTTTAAGAGAAAATTTCGACTCAGACCGAGCGGGAGGTGGCACAAAAATTCAAAATCAGAATTCTTGATATGCCGCCCACAGAAAGCCTATGGTAGGCCTATAAACGTGGTGGGATTTTTTTTAGTCAAATATTTCTTCGACCGGTCAAAAACTTACAAAACCGTTATGAACCCCAGTGTCTTCTAAAGCACACAAAATAAACATGACTCATACCGTGTCGTAAACTTCGCACTGGCTCATTTGCATTAAATGAAACACCGTTTTTGAGCCTAGAAATGTACTATTGAAGTGTTTATAAGTCATTTGAGTCCAATCTTTTCTCTCTAAGTTAATTTTGAAGGTCACGGCGAGCCGCTGAAAATCACTAAAATTCGGTTGCTCGAAATTCTTAATTTGGCGCTCTTTTTCGAGAGAGAATTTCTCTACCCGGTAAAACTCTAAATTACTTGAATTTCAGATATTTTGAAAGGGGAAATGCCGTTCTAAAACCTAGTGTAAAAATTTATTTCGGGCTCTCTATACGCGCTGAGTGCGAACGCTCTCAAAATACTTATAAATTACAAAATTTACTGTCACTGAAACGTAAACAATACCCACATTCTTCCAACCAGACAATCCAAAACGTCTTCTTCTGAGTCTTTCCTCCGTTTTCTACTGGTATTTAGATGTAATCTACAGCAGAAGCTCCCTGTTAAGATCATCCTGAACGCCATATCTGCCAAATATCGAGTGTAAAGCGAATTTCGAATCCTATCGCCATCTTTATTGATTAGTCTTCAAGGCTTCAAGCGTGTACTCAAACAACCAAAGGTTGAAACAACATACGGTAAACCATTATTTGCAAGAAGCATAATCTTGGACAAAATGATATTTTCATCAGATGGCTGGACCTACGCCATCACCACTAATCCCTAGTGCTAACCCACTAACCCTTGCCTACACGACGCCGAGCGGTACTCGCCTGAGGTCCAGATCATATGTCCTTTTGTCAGAACAGGTAAAACAACAAACAAAGACCTTGCCCTGTTAACTATTGTATTGAGATATCCAGAACGATACCTCTGAACTAGGCCTTATTCTGTTACAAGAATACAGAAATAATAGGGATCTTCGCTTTCCCGTGTTTGGATCAAAGACATTGCGAAAAAAAATATAGATCATTTCGGTCAATACAATTTGAAAGGCACTGCCTATTTTCTTCCTAATCTGATAAAAAAAAAACACACACACATACGTAACAGGAATTTTTAGGAAATTTCTATTTCATGTCAAACTGCAATCTCTTACACTTTACGACCACCCTTAGTACCTCCCCGGGGGTATCACATGAATGTGGCACAACCATGGGCTCCTGGCACAACTGTCTCACGGCATATTAGTCCTACATATCTTCCAGTTAAAATAACTGCCGTATTTAGTCGAATAAGCGCCGTCCCCAATAACGCCGCATTTGGGACAAAATGTTAATAAGCGCCTCCTCGGAATAGTATAGTCCCGATGCGGTGCTTATTCGAAGAATTCCCTTTGACTACAATGGAACTCTAAAACAGCATTGCAAGTTTCCTTCTATCAAATTAACAGACAATATTTCTCACTGAAAGTGAATATATTAAACCATTATTCGATCATAAATTCAAGTTCCCTGTCCAGTATTATTGCAGTACAGTACGTAGTTTTGTTGTGAAGGCCGTCCATGAACTTTACCGTCCCGCCAAGCCGGTCCGACATTTCGGTCGAGATATCAAAGGGTTGATACAAGAAGGGTACATTTATTCGACGGCTGTTTAACAAGAGATGGGAATATCACTGACAGACCTGAGAGTGGTCGAATGTTGAATGTCAACACGGAGATGTACTGAAGTTGTCGATTCGACGGCACGCTCGAAGGCCTTGAAGACTAATCAAAGATGGCGATAGGATTCGAAATTCGCTTTACACTCGATATTTGGCAGATATGGCATTCAGGGTGATCTTAACAGGGAGCTTCTGCTGTAGATTACATCTAAATACCAGTAGAAAACGGAGAAAAGACTCAGAAGAAGACGGCATTTCCCCTTTCAAAATATCTGAAATTCAAGTAATTTAGAGTTTTACCGGGTAGAGAAATTCTCTCTCGAAAAAGAGCGCCAAATTAAGAATTTCGAGCAACCGAATTTTAGTGATTTTCAGCGGCTCGCCGTGACCTTCAAAATTAACTTAGAGAGAAAAGATTGGACTCAAATGACTTATAAACACTTCAATAGTACATTTCTAGGCTCAAAAACGGGGTTTCATTTAATGCAAATGAGCCAGTGCGAAGTTTACGACACGGTATGAGTTATGTTTATTTCGTGTGTTTTAGAAGACACTGGGCTTCATAACGGTTTTGTAAGTTTTTGACCGGTCGAAGAAATATTTGAAGAAAAAAATCCCATCACGTTTATAGGCCTACCATAGGCTTTTTGTTGGCGGCATATCAAGAATTCTGATTTTGAATTTTTGTGCCACTTATTTTTGTTTTGGCTCGGTCTTAGTGGATCTTTGCTCTTAAGTAACGTAATGATGGTAAGACTGTTTTTTTGGTACAAACGAAAGCCGCTGCACTGTTAATTTTAACTTACCGTGTTTTGGATTCATGGACCCAACTAGAATCCGATAAGGTGACCTAAAACATGCAAAACGACAGTTAGGGATGATATTGTAAAGATAAATTCATTTTAATCGTAGGTATCAAAGTTTTCTGCTTGAACTGATAAAGAAAACTTTATTTGACTCTGATTAAGCATGGCAGTGCTGCTAGATGACGCTCAAATTTCGATGTTTTGAAAACAAGAAGTTCTTGTTTTTTATTTCGTTATCTTCCTCTGACAGTTACAACCCTCTCCTCAGAAAATAAGCGCCAAATGTCGGACGCAAAAATCTTTCTGATAATAACTCCCCCCCCCCCCCCTTTAAATATAACCCGAGGGATATATGACTTTTCAGATTTAGCTATTAAAATAATAAACTCCTATTGGAGAGCTTTTTTTTTGTCACCACTGTAGATTTGTTTTGTGTTTCACATCTTTTATGTTGAGAAAGTTTTATTATGCTGTATTCCTGTACCCACTTAAAAGTTTTCAGACGCAACATCTCTTTCAAATAGAAACAATTTTGAAACGCAAAATTCCTTTCAACAATAACCTCCCCCACCGAACCTACCCCTCCCAAAAAATTTGTCCCCAGGGCTTGTTTTCATAATTTCATGTTATATTATAGAAATAATTGACGTGATTGAAGACGTACCGTGCTGTATTTGAGGGTAAGTTTGGTTCGATGCACACTGTGCTTCCATCCTGAGACTTGAGCATCAAGTTAGACCAGCTAAAATATTAAAGTATAAAAGTTATGTAATGACACGATTCTTCAAATTTCGAGCGTTTTTAAGAAGCACTTTTTGACTTTCCGATATCGTTGGCAAATTAAATCTTCGTCCCCGTAGGTTGCCCTCGGCAATCTTCGGAAGTTTCGTATAATCTTCAATGATTTTCGGACGTCTTTGGGCTATTTTTAAAATTCGCAGGTCATCATCGAAATTTTTGTCACTTTCATTGAAATCTTGCCCTCCACGAAAAAAAGTAACGAAGAATATCCTCAGCTCAACTATTAATTATAATTCATTAATTTTGTCCTGAATTAGAATAGAGCGGTTTCATTTGAACGTCGAAAGCAATTCGCGTTTGCTGAATTAAAACCAGACAAGAAGTAAAACCAAAACTAATAGTGACTCCCACGTTTTTCCGCGCTTCCTGCCATTCTCGTCCCCATAGCCCTTTCCTTACTCTTAGCCGGCTGGGCCTTGGCACGAGAAAACGAAGGGCTCTGGGGACACAGAATTTCCAGTCCTAGATTCTAGGACTTCCGGTCTTCATGTATGCAGTCATGACGTTTTAAAAGAATGTATGAGAGAGTCGTTACGTTTTCGACTTCTGTTTAGGAATCCTTTGTTCCAAAGAGCCAATCAAAAAAATTCGAATTAATTCAAAAATCCTATGTCCCCAGAGCCCTCCGTTTTCTCGTGCCAAGCCGGCTAAGAGAAACGAAAGGGCTATGGGGACGAGAATGGCTTCCTGCCGGCTAAATGAATTTCTTCGAGTTTCGATTGATCCAATGGATTGTCTGCGTCCTTTGTGATTGGCCAGAGCGATAACTTTAAGGTGGTGGCAAACGAGGATACATTGTTGCGGAAACAAGTGTTCCTTGTTTGTCCGAGACACAAAAAAATGTTTCTGATTTTTGTCAGAAACAAAGGAATTAAGAAAACGAAATTAAAGGAATTTTAAAAAAACTCGCGTGTAACACGCGTGCAATGATAGCCTGTATGCTCTTTTAGCGTTGCTAGGTAACCTGAACAAAACACTTATTGGTGTCAGTAAGGTGTTTAAAGCTTGTTTTCAACCAAATTAGCAATTCTAACTAAAGGTATTAGCAATCAGAACTGATGTTCAGAATTATAACGTGTGTGTAGATCCGACTAGCCAATCTTCTATAAGGGATTGTCAACATCAGTAACTTACCGACTTACGCCTGCGGTAGAGGCAAGGAGGTCTTTGATATCTCGAGAGCTACTGTTCTTTGAAAACACGACCTACATGACCAAAGAGAGTAATAACAAACAAATCATTAAAAAATAGGTGAGAGCTGATAGAGATGGCCAGTAAAGGGTTATCACCAGCAAACTAGCAACCTGACTTACTGCGCATGCTTAGACACTTTCTGTTGCGATGGTAACTCAGTGGAAGAACGAGCACAAACAAAATATTTGACCAAGGAAAAATAACTTGTAATTTTCGGATTTTTAAGCTCAATTTAGCTGAAAATGTCAGGCAGAACGTTGCGTATAATTTGCGAATATTTTTGCGACTTTTTACGCACAGTGGGTAACCAACCCAGATTCTTCTCAAAACCAAAGGCGGTGTTTTGTAGTTTAGAAAATTTGTGGTGATTACGTGAAATTATTATTACATTAAGTTCCCGACATTGAAAACAACTTGACAACAAAATAGAAATTCAAAGGATCATTTAATTTTTGTTGAGTGTCCCTAAACTCTATGTCTTCTGAATTCAAATGCAATTTGCACTGTACCGGCAGAATGAAGTATCCATCGACCTCAATAAGACAAATTTGACGTGCATCGAAAGAGTACCGACTCGGGCAGTACTTAAGACCTCGGGCAAGGTTTTGTCCTAAAGTATACAGTCCCGTCCCGGCCGAGAAATAACATATTTCTTCAACTCAAAAGATATAATGAAAAAAAAATGAGCTCATATTAAATAGGCCATTACAGAAGAAAAAAGACGGTCGTCAAACTAGCGATAAACAAACAAGAAAATGCTTTTACAAGTTGTTAAATCGCATTATCCAAAATTTTCGTCGTAGCATGTAAAGGAAGGATAGTTGATAAAATAGCAATTCAATCTATCGAGTTAAGAAATTACAAAACAGAAAAACAAACACCCAACAACGATTCAAATTTACGTTCTACCGATTACCTTATGCTTGCGTCCGTCCACTTCAAGATAAATCGTTTTGAGGTTCGCCGAGGCCTTCCCTGAAACACCATTCCCCATAATTATTGTTCCTTTTTCCGGACTGTTGTATTCACTCAGCAATCCTTTTGCTTATAGCAACATGATTTGATGATCGGCCCAAACAGTGTGGTAATATTTGGTCGTTTCCACTAGAAACAAAGAAAAAAGACCAAGACGAAATGCCGACGAAAATGGAATAGATTAGCAAATTACGTCTTTAGTCCTGTGACGTATGTTAAAGAAACCGTACAAGAAAATAGAGGGTTTAAATATGCCCCACGTGTGCTTTGTTGACCCTTTGTTACGTAGGGTGATCAATGAATAATTTCTGTCCATTATTTTAGTACAATGTTAAGAAATAAGGTGATGAGAGTAAAGAGGTTTATCGACTCAGTATGCTATCAAAATGTATGCCCCTATAAGTCTGATAATAAAATGATTTTTTTCTTCTGATTTTTTTTTGCTTTACTTGTTTTCATAGTAAACAAGTGACATGCTTTACCGTACTTTTTTCTCGGTTGTTGTTCGTTCTTCGTAATCGAAGATGACCAAAGACATCTAGTTTGTTGATAAATTGCTACGGTGTGTCCGTAGGTGGCTGATGAGACCAATCCAGGCAAGGAAGCCTCTCCCTCATGTAGGGCAGAAGTGGGTAGGGGCTGTGCTTTTGGTGCTGGCGGCTCTTTCCTTACGTACTACTCGCTTCTCCTCGTGCATTTTTCTTACTATTTTACGATATGCGTGCTATTTTAGCGACTTCTTCGATTTTTAGACTGATCTTGGTGATTAAGACGGAATCAGAACTTGAATTATAGTAGTTTTCCATGAGATTACATAGGTTGCTAAGTGAAAATCATAAGTTGTACTGGGCTAAACGTTGTAATAGCCAGTACAATAATACCGCAATGCAAAAAACATATACAAGCAAACAAACAAAAAAAGAATAAAACAACTACAAGTAGGAAGTCTTTAATTTACTATTAAAAAAATAAATATATTTATCTACTAGGTTTTAAATTGATCTTTTAAGGCCTATTTTGATCCTGCAGGCATTGCATGGGGAACAGTTTTCATGTAAAAAATTCTCTCATGACACAGTTGGATATTGAAGTTACTCAAACTAGCAAACTATTTTTTTCCCCATTACTGGCGCGGGAACGGCATGTGAGCAGACACCTTGGGACAAGACAAGTCAGACAAGTCGTTTAATTCTGTTCTAAAATTCGGTTTACCGTGAGTTGTGCATTGTAAATACAATCATTCACGCTAACGCCTTTGTACGACGCGCCTATCAGGGAAAGCGGTAACTTGCGACGGTCAATAAAGTCAAAAATGTTTCCAATACGATCAGAATGTCCCACGGTGTATTGCGGAATACAGTCACGCTGAATGGTGGTCAAGCAACTCGTTGGTTTAGCGCGAATGCCGAGTGTTTTCTCTGCGGCTTCTACGGCGACGTCTTGGAGGTGGCCTGGGTCAACTGAGTCTGTATCTCCAAATAAAGAATTGAACCAGTGACCTCCCATCATGACCTGGGAGAAAACAAGGGGAATGATTAAAATGTCAATTAATACATCCAGCTGCCATCATAAATTGCAGAAGTATTGAGAATCTAGACATAAATGAATTCACAAGGGATTTAACAGATGCAGTATGGATCAAACAACACTCAACTAGTGTTGATGAGCAGTATGATAACTGGTACACTGAATTGATGAGAATCGTCGATAAACACCTACCTCTGAAGAGAATAAAAGTCCGAAAAAGAGATGTCCCCTACATGACAAGTGAATGGAAAAAAGCAATACGGAAAAAGAGGATGTACGCAAAGAAATTCAGCAAAAACAAAACCAAAGAAAACCTAGAGCTGATGAAAACATGGCGTAATAGAGCGACACGACTAAGAAGGAGGGCGATAAAGGAATATTGGAACGCAATTTCCACAGATATGAACAACAATCCCAGGAAGTTCTACAACACCTTTACCCCATTTCTGAATACAAAGACAAAGGATAACAGTGCAATTTCCCTTAATATCCGAGGAGTGATACAGCAAGATCAGGGTCTTGTAGCACAAGAATTCACAAACTACTTTTGTTCTATAGCTGATCACATTGGAGGACCATATGCGTGTAACATAACTGAGAACGATTGTGAACTTCACCGAAGCGTACTAGCCATTAACGCAAAGCACACCCCCAACACATTCAAGCTCAGAAAATTAACACGACAAGAAGTCCTCGCAGCACTTAAAAGAATTAATCCTAATAAAGCAGCAGGGTACGATATGTTACCACCAAGAGTACTGAAAATAGCAGCTGAACAACTGGCAACACCTCTGACCACCATTTTCAATCAGGCAATAGAGGATAACCATTGGCCAAACGCTTGGAAAAAGGGAGAGTGGATCCCGGTCTACAAGAAAGAGGATCGTCTGGACAAAGTCAACTATAGACCAGTAACGGTCCTAACCGCGGTCGACAAAATTTTCGAACAACTAATATGCAAACAACTCAGCGAGATGTTTGAACCTATCTTCAATCCTTTCCTATCAGCATATCGCAAACACTTTAGCTGCGAGACGACTCTGATACGCCTCACTGAAGATTGTAAACATGAGGCAGACAAAGGTCACGCAGTCGTCATGTTATCAACGGACATGAGTAAAGCATTTGACTCATTACATCCTAAATTATTACTTGCTAAGATGAAAGCGTACGGGCTATCAGATCCTGCACTGAAACTGATGCAATCGTACTTCAGTAATCGAGAAAATAGAACAAGAGTAGGTAACTCTACTAGTGCTTGGGGGGCGCTTAAACGGGGCTGCCCACAGGGATCATCTCTGGGACCACTGCTGTGGAACATATACCAAAATGATCTGTTCTACGCTGGCGTAAAATCTCAACTGTCTGCTTATGCTGATGACCACCAGCTATATTCCTCCAACAAGGATTTAAGAACAGCCATGGATGAAGTTGAGAAAGATGGGGCAAAGACATCTAGCTGGTACAAGTCAAACTTCCTGGAGGGCAATTACAGCAAATACCAAGCGATGATAATAGCGAGAGATACACAACAGACGGAGTTAGTAATTAACAACAGTAAAATTGATATCACCGATGCATTTAAGCTGTTGGGCGTGATCATTGACAAAGACCTTAACTTTACGGAACATATATCGCAGGTTTGCTTGAAGACTAGCAAAATGATTGGCGTCCTACGAAGGCTGAAAAACCTCATCCCCATACATGCAAAATTGAAGATCTATAAGACAGCAATAGTACCCCATCTAACATACTGTAGCTTGGTGTGGCATTTCTGCCGAGCAAGCGACACAAGGAAACTGGAGAGGATCAATGAGAGAGGACTCCGTACAGTATTCTGCGATCGGGTCTCCTCCTATAGTGACCTCCTAAAACGCGCGGGGATGACCAGCTTGTATAACAAACGATTGCAAGAGATCGCAATTTTCATGTTTAAAGTGAAACATAGATTACTGCCTAGCAACGTAGTAGAGCTTTTTCCTAGATCACCCTCGAGCTATAGCTTAAGGAACTCAGATTTTTACGTACCAAGAGTAAGAACTGTCAAGTACGGGAACATTCCCTTCGTTTCCTTGGGCCATTGATGTGGTCGAAATTAGACAATAGGGACAAAAACGAAACGTCCTTGCAGCGATTCAAGGCGAACATCAGGGGAAGGGAACTCAGTGGACTTGTCGGAGGAGACACATGCAAAGGGTGTCACCTTTGCAACTCTTGAGCCGAAACCACCCTTTAAGTATTAAATATAGGTTCGATATTCCGTATTTTAAAGTAGTATCTTAATTGTAGGAATTAGATGTAAATACAAAGAGTGTTGAAAAATGTAGCATAATTTAATGTAAATATAGACCAGAATCGTTTTTGTACTTATATTATATTTTAGTTTAAACAGTGTCCCCGATTAGTAAGCTTAAGGCTAGCTAGAAGACTAGATACTTAAATAAAGTTCTTATTATTATTATTATTATTATTATTATTATTATTATTATTATTATTATTATTATTATTATTATTATTATGTAACTTGGTCATTAGAGCGATTTTCAGTTGAGTGTCGAAAGTAATTCGCGTTTGCTTTGGTTTTGCATTTTTACGCTTAGTGATTGGTTTAAAAAAACTCGCCCCACTTTCTCAACCAATCCGAATTAAAACCAAAACCAGTCGCGACTCGCTCGCACATGTTTTTCAGCGCTTTGCGTCGGCTTCATGTATTTGCTTCAAGTTTTGATTGGTTCACTGGGTTGTCTGTGTCCTTTGTGATTGGCCAGAGTGATTACTTTGGTTTTGATTTTACGACACTCAATTGAAAATTGCTCTAAATTGCACTGAATCTCTCTAAAGATGGAGGTTGGAGGCAGAAAGCGGAAGTTGGAGGGAGGAAGGCGGAACGCGGAACGCGGAGGGAGCGAGGAATGCAGAAGTACACTGTTAGCTGAATTTTGCTCCTTGAGGCTCGGCAGACTATTAAAATTAAGCCGACATGTTTAACAGATAGGGAATACAGTATAACCTCGATTTAACGAACCTCTATAACGAAGTCCTCGAAAACACGATATTTTGTGCCGCCAGTAATCAAAAAAGGAAGAACCCGATTCGACCGCGATAAGCGAACACACCATCCCTGGCTCTTAATAAAGTCTAGGTAACGCTACCGGCGGTAAGTTAGAGAGAGAAAAAAAAAATGTTTTTTCGTATGATCCTATAAATTATGAAATCAAAAGAACAATGGCCCAACAAAGGTAATAGAAAACATTGAAGAGAGAAATGAACTTAAACTCAATTTAATTAATGCTTACAGTTATCCTTGTAGTTTTTCCTCCATGTCTATCATTTTCAGGAAAAGCGCACGAATCGAAGATAATCCCGAGAACTTGAAGTGGTTCAGACGAGGGCACCAAATATCCAAATCCTTCTACGGGGATGACACTTCCTTCGTATTCCAGATTCACAACACCCACTGTTGTACTCTGAATATTTTTCAGTTCAGATGCCAGCTCGCCCCAGTCCTTTGGTATAATGCTTGCGAGTGACTGGGCTGGTATGCCACTTATCACGTGATCTACTGTAATCTGCTCGTTTGGCCATGACACTGTAAGTTTGCCATCAGGGTTGACACTCACTGCTGTACAGGGCGTATTCATCTTGAAATTCACTCCTTGCTGTTTAAGTACTTCATATAGTTTGTCAGAAAGTGTCTGCATACCACCTTGGAGGGACCATGTGCTCCAGTGTTCCTTCTTGGCTCTTGTTGCTAAGGGGCTTTGAATGGAGGTGTCCGGGGCTGGGTAAAAAAAGAAACAAAGTTACAGAGAAGTGATGGACTTCTAACTAGTACACAGACAGGTTACAACACAAAGAAAAATCCTCTCAGAACTAGCCTGTAAATACAGCCACCTCTCATCACTCCCGGCTGTTTTGGCTTTTAGCCATGAGAGGCAACTGTATTCACAAGCTATCTCATGGTAAAGGTAAAGCCTGCTGTCGAGCCAATTGGCTCATCAGGCCAGAGCTTATCCTAGTTTCTGTAGCATTTGGTGGCTAGGAGTATTTCTAATCCCCTCTGGATAGGATGCTAGTCCATCGCAGGGTTAACCCCCGGCAGTAAATTCGCCGGTACTCATTTATACTTCTTGGCTTTGAACACAAAGCGAGTGCCCAGGGCTGGAATCCGGAGTCCAGCACACTAACCATGAGGCAACTGTGCCTTCCATGGGCTGTCTCAGAACCTGTAACATTGAAAGGAATGATTGCATGGTGATCAGAAAGAAGAATCTGGCATGGCCCAACCTCAATCCCTGGGAACGAGGTTGGGCATGGCCCAGCATGGTCCAACCAAACTCACTTATAGAGATGCAATTACTACATGTACCTTCTCTTGTAAACAAGACCCCTTTGACTACGGAGCCATGTTGATTCTCATATTGATGGACAGGTGGAAAGCATGACTTGAGGCTCAGCACACGAGTATCTCCGGCAAAAATCCCTCTGCATAATGGATCACTGAGATACTCTGCAACCTTAAAAAGAAAGAAAAGATAATTCCATAACTGAAGTTCTAGTATTTCTATAAATGATGGACGGACGGACAGATGGACAATCACAAGAAAACCACAATTTTTGGGTTTACCAAACTTTCTTAGGTGTGAGGCTCTACTCACAAACACCCGCTCCCACAGGAGCTCCATTATAAGACACTGGACGTACCTCTTCATTCATTCTTCTTTTGAAAAAGTCATAAACAGTTTCATCTGTGTTGTCTTGCTTTCCTCTCACAAATGGTTCTCTGAGTATTGTGGATAATAATGACTTTGAAAATAATGATTGTTTCTTGATTATGGAGATAACTCCTGAGGGGAGCTCATGAAGTTTTCCTCGTGAGTAAATAAATCTGCTCCTGGCAGCAGGGTGACTTGAGGGAACAGAAAGAATGCTCTTCTCTAGTCCAAGATCATGAACCTGTCAATAAATTAAATACCAACAAACAAAATTTACATGGTTTGATGTAGTATAATTATTAACTCTTGTTAACATACTCTTACTACTTTCTATTGAAAGCTGTTCTTTAACCCTTTCACTCCTAAACGCGCATCCAGGCGCTATTTGAGGTGCTCTCCTGTGGTCAATGCCGTCAGTGGTTCGTGGGTCTGTGGCTGTCGTTTCTCGGGCGTCGGTTGCTTCGGCTATCACATGTGCGGTGGGTCGGTCCCCCCTGGTCGCCAGTGGATGGTGGTACGGAGGCGAGAAGGAAGCAAAGGGGCAAAAGGGGTTCGTCACTGGCTCACAAGTTGTCAATCCGTGGTGCTGAGTGTGCCGGGTCACTGCACAATCTCGGCTCGCGGGGATGGGGGTCAAAGGGAAATTAATTTCTGACAACTCAAAATTTTTCCCTGTTGGATTTCAATTTTTTTGTCAATTTTTTCCTGTTGGATTTCAATTGTTTTTGTCAATAGAAAAAGGTAAATCACGATGATACCCCATTCCTTACTAAAACAGGCTTTCAATAAAATTTTCTACCATCAGTCTTTGTCTCATGTGGATGTCAACTATGCCATCAACTCTTACAAGCAGTCTTATGAAAACTCCCATTTTTTCCCATTTAGGACAAAAAATGAAAAAACTGAGACCAGGGGGGGGGGGCTACTCCCATCAATCTTATGGAATTCCTTATTCTCCCCCCCCCCCAAAAAAAAAAAAAAAAAAAAAAACAAGAAAGAAAAAACCTGCAGGAAACAATTACAGAATTCATGGCCAACTCATTTACATGAGTCGTTAAGTTTGTAGAACGAGGTATCAAACAAACTTTACCAGTTCTTATTCAATGATATGCAGCATTACGTAATAAGCTAAAATCGCTTCCCTTCTCCCCTTTCCCGGGCCCCTCTGTACCCCCAACCTACTGTCAGTTGCACCATCTGCAGCCTTGCATAGTACCAAACTTTTGGAAGCTTTGCCCCTAAACCTTCCGTTTAAATGTATTACGCACAATTTTAAGGGTTGCTCCACCAGATTTGCCAACCGGTCTGATACTTCGTGGGCCCAACTCAAAAACTGCGCCATTCTCCAAAGTGGAACTTTGCATCCATCCCCCGACCCGTCCGCTAGATTCAAGAACTGTTATGTTGCTTGGATCTTTCACTTTATCCAAAAGGTGGTAAGCGGCGGCAAGCCCTGAAATTCCTCCTCCAAGGATGGCAAATTTGCAGGAGGAAAGAGATATTCGCCTGCTCGTTGCGACCGCCATGTTGGAAAACGACAACGGCGAGAGATCTGGTACTGCTTTGTATATCCGCTGATCAATCGCGGGCTTATCCTTGTCAAAGTCTGTTGTGGAAGATTCGTGGAAGTCATGTGCTAAAATTTCGTTCGTGAATTTTATTCCTTCAGCATATTTAAATTGTTAGCATCCAAGACGAAATGTGAAGGACTATCAAAAATCTGAAATGGTTAGCCTAAGTGGAGAGCAAGGACAAGGGGTAAGTGGTTTATTTTTGTGTGTGATGAAGAAACGAAACTCTCGCTAGCATATTATGCTCGTTGGCTGTTCATGCTTTTGTCAGTTTTGTTTGTCTGTGTCAAAATGTTTTCCTTTTTCTCTTGAGATATGAGTGTGCTTCCATTTTACATTTTCAACAAATGCTTTATGGTTTTCAAGGTAAAAATCATGCTTTTCCCATTCTACTTAACCGTAGGCTTTATTTCCGTGCTCAAATATAAACCAATTAGCATGTTTATGATGAACACTATTATGCACACATTTGACGTACTTATTGGTACAATTATCTGTTTTTAATCATCCTGGCACAAAGGATTTCTGGTACAAAAGGGGCCTGACCCCGAGGTGCATATGTTTGTGTATATCCCACGCCTTAAATTCACCAAGGTTTTTGTTATGCCATATTTCAAGGCAAAATTAGTCATCTGAACATGAGCTGAGACATGCTGATATATTCTAAAGACTGTTATTGTATGTCAGTATGTTTGCACTCTTAAACCATGCCAATGATCTTTGGCACATCCTGCATAAAAATTAATGCAGCCTCGGCCTGGTTTGGTCTTGCTCACCCACAATTTATCAATCAACCACCAAACAACCTACACTTAAATTATATTTTCGTATGAAGGTTGCTGATAAATTTATTGTGTGATACACGATGGCCTAACGAAGGCCTTCTAAGGGGGTTTCTGATGTCACTTTGTCGCTCGTTTGCAATCCACATGTCACCTTCATGTATCTGGTAAGGGAAAGGTTGTCACTGTCGCAAATATACGTACTCTTTCAGTGCTATTTTCTTTCACATGTCCATGCTCTAGAACAAGATTGTCGCTAGATTTTTAGTTTTTTTGAAGCAATATTGCCTGCGCCTAAACCCCTTTTAAGGCCTCCTAAAGGTTGGTGAACTGGACTCTGATAAAGAGGTACATCATTGCAGATGCTACTGTAACAGCAACAAACCAGAATTTAATTAGTACCAACCTGATTAACTGCAAGGTATAATTGCTTTCATAGCTATAGTACAAGCTTAAGTGTTCAATTTTTTTTTTCTTATCACGTGTACATACAAACTTTTTATCAGGGTTATTTCTTTAACCGTGAGGACAGTACCCCTGGACTGACTTCTCAAGCCCAAGAAGAGGTCTTGGCCACCGACACAGCATCTCTTGGCCTTGCACCTGAGACAAAGTTTCACCCACTTCATACAACATGGATTGCTATATTACAGTTGACCCTCTTTGTAAGTACAATTATTGTTTGAAAAAGATATTATCAACCAGTAACAAAATTGACGAACATTGGAGGAAAAAAAATATTAAGATCTGCTCCCAGAAGTTGAATCTATGGATTAATTTACAGAGTGACTCTCAATATGTGAGATAGGCTGTACACTATTGTAAGATGTGCATGTAACTTTATGTAACAGTCTTCCTGCATACTGCCACGGATTGCATTTATGCACAAACCATAACATAGTAGTGTCCTTGGGACACAAGGAATTATGTCCCACATAAATAGTACAAACCTAAATAAATTGTCTTGTGCCTCCATGTTGTTATCCTGCTATGAAAGTTTGATGTCCAACACAACAAAGAAAAGCTGCAATTCACATATTAAGTACTCAAGAAAGAATTTGCTAAAGATTGAATGCAGTGGCCAAGAAATACATTGAAGCTCAGGATAAAACATACATTGATGTAATTTACAGATGTTAATTCTTGATTTTTTGTTTTGCAGATTGCCTATGAAACCCTCCAATTTATATTTCCTAATAAACATCTCATGGGTAACATTTCATTATCACTTGGAGGCACAGATCCTCCGTTCAGTTTTCTAGCCATACTTCACGTCGGGTTATGGGTCGTTATATTTATCTCAGACCGAGTTTTACAATATCAACATCACCAGTCTCAAGCAAGAGGCTACTTGGAATTCTTCAGGGAGACTAAGGAATTGAGGAGACTTCCTTATGCCATTTTATCAATAGGTATGATTACTGCTTGAAAAATTAAAGAACTTCATTTTATATTAAATCCATCCTCAGGCAAATCAAGTTTCAACTTATCCTTTATATGAATTGCTGGAGGATGGTTCTAATAATTGCTATGAAAACACTTTCATCCTTGTTTATTTGTTTCTTATCTGTAAAGGGGGGGGGCGCGCTAAAAAAAAAAAAAAACACAAAAAAACATAAAAAAAAAAAAAAAAAAAAAAAAAATCAAAAAAAACCCCATAAAAAAAAAAAATAAACCCGCGCGTTTTTTTATTTCTTTTAGTTAATACAAGTTAGATACGTTTGTTGCAGAAATAGCCTGTACACATGTAAGACCAAATGGGATTCACTCATGTCAGCTGTTCCCATTGTGGCTTTGTAACTTGGATGGTGGAGCAGTTGTTTATGTAACCCAAAGGTAGTGGGTTAAAATCCAACCTGAGATGCTAATTTTTTTTTTTTAAGAAAAAAGGAAAACAATAAGCATACTTGTACATGACATTTGTTTTAAAACTTGTCAGTTCTGGAAATGTGGCAAAACACATCAGGGGCTACTGGTTTGAAGTAGCAATAACATCAAGTTGAACTGACTTTAAACTTTAAAATAATAATGATTTCTGTTGTCATGCATTGTTAATCCTTCATGTTCAGTATGATTAATTTCAAATCACTGAAAAATAACTTTTAAAAATAATTTACTTTGAACAAGAGCAACTGTTTTGAAGTTTTTAATTTTTATAATTTTGTTTTGATTTTTGATTTCAGGAAATGCTGTGCTGTTGGTTTTATTTGCCGTTATTGGTCATGATGAAGATGAGTCTGACAGAGGTGGCCTGGCACTATATAATGTTCTACAGATAACATTCACTATCGAGTTTGTCCTTTGTGTTCCTGGGATACTATGGTACTTAGGTAAAGAGTCTCTTATTTATTGCTATTATAATATGTATATTAAGCATTACTGCAAAGAATCGTGAATTGTGTGCACAGCATGTTTTAATTTGTTCTGTAAAGTGTTGGACAAAAGCTACATATAATTTCCTTGTCCAAAAAAACCTGGAAAATTGTCAATGTTGAGTGAAGTTTGAAGCTGTTAACTGAATTTCTGTTAGCTTGCCATACTTTCTGTTCCGTTGATGTTCAAGAGTGATATGAATTTTCACTTATAACATTGAATCTGCAGGGCTGCAAATAACAGTCGGTCATCTGACATTGGCCGACCAAAATTTGCTCGGCATGTCTGACTAAATCCCAAGTGTGGTACGTAAGACATGATGTCCAGACATTTTTTTGATCGTCAATCATTTTACGGCAACAATGAATAAAACTCTGTCCAACCAGAATTTTGTTTTGTCCGACCAAGATCGTGTCTTAGTAGGACATATGTCCTTTCAAGTGAAAAAAATTATTTGCAGCTCTGATCTGGAAAAAACAAAGAAAACTTTGAGCTTGGAAAAAGTGATACAATTGATGAATTCTGTATGCAAAAGTGTATGTATGAATACTCTTTCCAGAACGTGTCATCTGACAGTTGAAGGTTTTTCTTTATCATTTTTATTGTCATTTAAATGTTTCTTACACACCAGCTTGCACATAGTTGGTGTACACACCTGTCCACTACCACGAATATTAATTTTAAAATAAGGCTATCAGTATGAGTTGGCAGTTTCTGTAAGCTTATAGTTGACAAGGGCAGCCAACTATCAGAGTACTATAGTTAGTATAACTAGTGGTAGTCCATTGGTCAGTCAATCAGTGCCTTAAATATCCAAGTGATTACTTTAGTGACTAATCAGTTTGTTTGTTGTTGTTGTTTTGTATTAGTAAAAGTTATCAAGTTCAATAGAAGAAGGTCTCTTCCAGATGCTGAAGACTCAGACTTTCTGAACACTTACGTGAACAACGGTTTGGCAAGCTCAATATCCGTCACAGGATACAGGTCAGTTGAATTTTCTTAACTTACAGTTCTCTTTACCCATTTTTTTTTTAAAAAAAGAATCCAACGGTAATTGAAGCTCTGGTTACCGGTAAAAGCTTTCATTTGAATTGTCGCACACTGGGGTTTATAAATAGGTGTTTAAGTTCGTGTAATGAGGAAAAAGATCTCAAGGCAAAACATGCAAATGGTGGCAGGTGTAAGGCCCTATTTCCCAGCTGGGAAAAGGAAATGATAGTGGCAGGTGTGGAAATACGAACGCAATATGGGTAGCAAGGGTGGCGCAGTGGTGAGAGCGCTCACCTCCCACCAATGTGGCACGGGTTAGATCCCGGCCCTGTGCCATATGTGGGTTGTGTTTGTTGTTGGTTCTCGTCCTTGCTCCGAGGGTTTTTCTCCTCCCTCCACAAAAACTAACACTGCTAAATTCCAATTCGTTCGGGAATCCTAGGGCCACAGGTTTGTCAGTCTTAGACTGTAACGTGCTACCCTCGTAAAATAAGGTCAATGTGACATTTATAAACCAATTGCGGAGGCTCGGCAACTGCAACACCGATGTCAACACGCAAGTTAAAGTTTCATAAACCGTATTTTGGAGGTCATATCGCAATCTCTGCTTATGTTAAGTTTGTATTATTATTGATTGATTCAATTTAAACCTGTTTTAGGGACACTGATTACTTGGACGAAGTCCTGGAGAAACAAGCGGACATGATCCGTTATCTACAGCAACACAATGCTAACCTGGGAAAACGTCTAATGAAACTCACTGCACAGCAAAGCCGGAGCAGCCTGAACTCCTAATTGCATTCATGTACACTGTATATACTAAACAGTTTTTATAGTAATAGATTAGGACTTGTCCCCTACATTCAACAGCTGTCTGTCTGCCCGCGCTCAGTAACTTTCCCCGCGAGAGGAAAGATACTCGGCCCTAAAACTTACGTACTGACGATGTACCTCTACAGAGATCCGTGTGGTATCTTTGATTGGCTTTTGCTAAGTTTTTTATTTCCACATTAAACACGTGAAGAGAGCTGTTTAGTTTCGGTGTGTGACAAATGCAGACTGCAAACCAGCAGACTTGCAGAAATTATTTTTTTAGTATACAATGTATATCGTAATAAATTCCCACCGGGAGCCCCCACTCCCAAACGCCCCAGGTTGGGATAAGATATGGGAAGAGGCGAGCCCGGAGGCGAAAAGGAGCGGGAGCTATGAAGGCACAAATGTGAGCCATCGCTGCGGGAAGGAGGGTGGGGCGACGATCTGATGTCTGCCGTCCATTTAAACGAAGAGAGTGAAAAACAGGACAAAACAGACTTATTTATACTGAACTAGCCAAAAATTATGCACAGAAGACTCCCTTGAGTATATACAGAAGCAGGAAAGGAAACAAGTGATATCCCAAAGGAATTAGGGGCGTTTGTGCTTGAGGGCTCCCAGTGAGAATAGTGTTTCCCATTACCACTATTGAGAGCTAACCGGGGCCGTTGTGCTAGGCTAACATAACCGAAGCGTTATTCAGGCTAACCGGGGTGGAAGTCTGCAAGTCTGCAGTTTACATTTGTCATACACCGGACTTGTTTCGCTAATATCGCAACCACGGTAAAGCAGCGACGTCATCCGATGTACAAAATTGCCTTCCAACAAAATAACAGTTTTTCACTGAGGGTGGCTACTATTTTGGATTTGAGTGCCAGTGGGGACCTGCAGTTAGTGTGAATGTGAGTTTCGGACAAGCTCGCGTTGCGGGAACAGTACATTGTATAAGTACGACCACATCTCTGCTGGTCCGCAGAAAAAAGAAGAAAGCAAAGAAACAATACAGCAGTCTGAGTCTTTCAAGACATAGCAACTGCTACCCCCTTCCCCCCCCCCCCCCCCACCCTCCACAACTTTTATGGTCCAATATGGCCGAATCAGCACCATATGACTGTCGTGCAAACGACCCACTGTAGGGTGTTATCGGTGTAAGTCTCCTATAAATGGGCTAATGGGGATGTGCCGCTGGATGGGGTAGCATTTTCACGACTGGACTGACTATAATGGGGTCGCCTTTTCAAGCACTTTTTTAAAGGGTGACTAGAATGGGGTCACACTTTTCCAGGATTTTGGGAGTAAGAAAATTCTGGCAGTTGTGATTTAAAAACAGAAAGATTCGCCGAAAAAAAAAATGTTATCGTATTTATTGCTGTTGTTTAATATTTGACAAACGGCTCCCATTAGGATTCATAAGGTAGACGCAAAACCTGGAAGTGACTTAGTTGGGGTCGTGAAAATTACATTTACCCAAAAGTGGCTAAGATGGGGTCTATAATAGGCCATAGAATATGACTATAATGGGGTAGGGGTTCTGAGAGGCCAGCGGCACATACCCAACAAAAATTGACCCAAGTACCCCCCCCCCCCCCCGGGTGTAAGTATAAAGGAGCTGTGAAAATATACTAGGAAGCTCCTGGTTTAAAGTCGTTTGCCCCGCCATAGAAATCACGGGGCTACCTTACTTCAGTGAGAACATCATGACGACTTTCTTCGACGACTAAATCAGTGAATTTTTATAAATTTTAATATAAATCAAAGGACAATACTGTAATATTATTAGTCAGACGAACAAGTGGCGTTTATAAGAATCTTCTTTAAAGCACTCGTACGGTTTTCTATTTATATAATTATCTAATAAAAGAGCTTTTTAAAAAAACTCGCGATTGCTTGCGATCATTGCGCGATCAGTTGCTTAGCAACTGCGTTGAAAAAACTGCGGGTTTGCTCCAGTCTTGGAGACTTGAATTCTCCATCAACTGATACTTTCGATTGCTTGTTCCACCAAAAAGTAGCAAGAAAAGATATAGACTGATCTGGCATGTTCCAACGAAGCGTCCCCCTCATCCTTATTTCCTTCCACCCCCCCCCTTTCGTCGCCTCCACGCAGGCTACAGCGCCTGTGAACTAAAATGCTGTAGCAGTTAACAGGATATTCTACAAACGGCTTCACGAGGGGGAACTACATAAGCTTTCGGCTTCGAAACGCAATGTTCCTTTCACATGTTCACTATTGTTTACTTCGAGTAGTCTCATTTGTGCTCGCGTGCCCACTAAGGCTCCAGGCCATCACTTTTCTTCGAAGTGAGCCCGTTCTGCCCCAGGACCGTCTGCCCCTCTTAGCCGGCTTGGCCCTTGCACGAGGAAAGGGGGCTATGGGTACACATAATTCTAGCAATGGAGATAAAAGATCTGGGAAGAACGGTACGGCTCATGGAGTGACGAGGAATGGCTTTAATTGGGCGTAAACCTCAAAGAGGAATCAAACTCTTGCCACCATAAAAGATGTAATATAATTAGTGTCAAAAGAACTGAACTATTTTATCCTATCAGCTCGAAGTTAACAATCAACCACTTGTTACAACATAGTATTCAGTTTTCCTTTACACCTTCCCTTTCGCTCTGTCTCTTCGAGTAGCAGTCGAAGAACGTTTCAATGCGTCGTTTTTAACAGTCCTCGCCCAAAATACCTAGCCCGTCTGTCGTCTATATTATTGACATTGCGTTGAGACTATATCCCAGGACCCAGGACTCAATAAATCAGTTGGCTTTTTTACAGCTCTTTCTCATAAGCCTCAAAGTCGCTACAACAGACGCAAAAGTCGTTTGAACGCTCGCCAGAATTGCTTGTTACGAGCCGCATAAATCCACGGGTTCAGAGCTGAATTGGCCAACGATATAGAAACGGTAGCGAGCCAAGCATCGTAAAAACACAAATGCAGTGTAAAATCAAGAAAGCATACAAGAAAAGTTGGCGTCCAAAATATCATATACACACCAATAACTATCGCAATGGTGTAAGCAGCTTTGCGCTGCCTGAGAGAATCTGCACGGACACTCATTGTTAAACAACTGATTTTTCGTCTTTGCTCTCTGGCAGCTTTAAAAATCTTTGCGTAGCAGAAACAAATGACGACAATCGGAAGACCGATACCAAATACTGCTGCAGCCACGTAGAACTTCGGCAGTTCGGATCGCGCGCCGACGAGAAAGCGAAAACTCGCCAAGACCATGGTGAACGCCCAGGCCGTCAAAATGGCGGCGAAGCACCTGTTCTGCGTTATCACATGGTTGTACTTGTACGGCGAGATAATGGCGACATATCTGTCCGCCGTTACACTGCATAGGCTATACGTCGACGCCATTAAGGTTTGTATGGTGATAAAGTCGCTGGTTAAGCAAAGAACATGAGTGTTTAATGTGATGTTCAGCACAGCTCGGGCCATCCACAATGGTACTGCGACGAGACCGACAAGAAAGTCTGCCAAGCTCATGGATGAGATAAAGAAGTTTGTCGGTGTCTGAAGCGCGGTTGTTTTATAAACGGCTAAAATGATGAGCAGGTTTCCACAAATCGCTATTGCACCTGACAGCGAGTTGGCCATGCAGAAAAACACGAGATCCCGAGTTTGAATTACGGTCTTGTTTTCTGAGTAACAATCACTTTCGACGTCAGTTCCAGCAGCGATTTGAGAAATGTTTACAACCATTTTTACACCTTGGAAGAACTTGAAACAGACAATCCACAGGCCTTTTTAGTACAGCTTTAAACGCAACTTGCTGAATAAAATTTTCCTTTCAAAACTGTTACAATAAATTCCTCAAACGTCAAATTTTGCCGACTTGCCTGACCTTGTATGCAAACAACTGAAAATTTCAGTTCGGTGTTGTGTTTGAATTTTTCGCTGAGGCCGGGTTCACTAGAGACTTCCTTATGTAGACCTTCAACATGTACAGTACGGACAATTCAATATTTGGTCTGTCGTCCCGAGCTTTTAGTGAGCAAATGCGAAATGTAATCCTTTATTTGTATCTAGTTTTTAATAGCACGAGTTCTCTATCAATCATTATTAAAAACAGCACAAAATAATGAATTTAAACAATTCAATGTTTGGCAAGCTTTCACGAGTTATTAAAAATTGTAACTTTTATAATTAAAATTTCTTGCCATTTTCAATCCGTGCCAGTTGAAACAATAATTCTTAATCAGTGCAACTTGCGTTTTCATGAGAAATCAGGGTATGTTTGCAGACAAATCAGAGGCTTAATTTAATTTCTGATCGTTTAGAGTAGTTTCAGTAAAAAGCTATGATGGGTTCTGTAGAAACACATTTGTATTATTTCGTCTGTCTAGCCATAATTTGACAAGCATTTCGTTTCCAAACAGAGTGTGATACAAAAAGAGTTCTTTTTATAAAACCAAGTTGCCAGTCCAAAATTGTAACTGATTTTGCTTTGTTAGCATGGAGATATTTTTTCTTGGAGATGTTGCGCGCCTAGCGCCTAGCTTTTTATTACTTGAAAATTAAAAAGGTGAAAAGTTCTTTTTTTAAAAAAAAAAAAAAGAACAGAAACACTGTCAAAGATGTGTCAGTAGTATTCATACAACTAAATTATTTCGGCGAACACTGTTGACACAATCTGTTACCCAAGTGAACAGACAGCTGCAGGTGCAAATAGATGATTTACACGATGGCGTAAGAGAAAAAACTTCTTCGTTTTACTTATTACAGATGTGTATTTCAGAGTAAGCTTGTAGAAAAGTTTTCCCGTAAAAAAGTTCAAAAACAACACGATTTTCATTGCTAGTCATTGTCGCTTTAGAGAGAATTTCTTTCTTTAAGGACGAAATTATTCTAAAAATAGGCGACAGTGTTCAATTAAAATATTTGCTTCAGAATTAGAATAAAACTAGTTTTTGGCACTCTATACTGAACGCCATTCAGAGGGAGGCAAATTAGTGTCTGGCACGGGGAAAGGTTTTTGGCAGCCGTTTCAGGAAAAACGGGAATTTGCATTGACAGAGATTATTCGTGAACTTCGATCGGCGGTAGTTTAAAAAGTGTTCAACCTCTTCCATATAGAGAAAAGAAGGGATTAACCGAAGTGGTGGTGTGGTAAAGGTATCTTTGTTATAGATCACACCCACGGGTTGTTAAAAGGTTGAATAGAGCGGTTTTCACTTGAGTGTCGAAAGTAAATTGCGTTTGCTTTGGTTCTGCATTACTACGCTTAGTGATTGGCTTAAAAATCTCGCGCCACTTTCTCAGCCAATGAGAAGTAAAACCAAAACCAATCGTGACTCGCTCGCACACGTTTTCCCGCACTTCGCACCAGCTACATGTATTTGATTCGAGTTTTGATTGGATTGATTCACTGGATTGTCTGTGTCCTTTGTGATTGGCCAAAGTAATTACTTTGGTTTTGGTTTTACGACACTCAATTGAAAACTGCTCTAACCCTATCATTTGGATAAATCGCTATCCAGTGGATGACTATTAACAAAACAAACTACGCTTTTCATTGGGTAGTGATTATTCAATGCCCACCCTTTGAACAAGCGACGTTAGGCAGGCGTTCAAATATTAATTTGAGTCTTTGTCGTCGTATATCGTATAGAAGTCGAAACATTTCTGTCCGTCTTCTAAATTATCACTTTTAATCTTATTTCCAAAATAACTCTCTAATGTAAAAATCACCCTTAACCAGTCAGTTTCCAATGTTTTTGATCTATTTAGCTAATACTCAAAAGAATACTGACACGATTTATCTCATAGTGTTTATTTCATCGATTTAAGGACAAGAAAGGCTAGGGACTTGTTCCCAGGACACCTCTTGTTAGTGCACGTTGCCAGGGGAAAACAGTCCTGGTTTAGTGTTGGGCGCTTTAACAAATATACATCGTATACGCAAAATATATAATTATAAACTTCACGAGTCGATACGTGACTCAAAATAGAAAAATTGTACACTGGTTGCATCGCAACAATCGCGAGTTTCATAAAGGTTCGCGAACTAATTTCCTACTTCATCAGAACTTCATTACTTATACTAGATACCTGTATTATATGTAGCCTGATAAATACGCTTTCGAAAAAAGCAAAATGTTTTTCGCGGCTTTTAAATTGTGTCCTTTTTATGACGTTCATGCATACTTATGTAGTATATATGTGTTTTCGTTCCAGTCCCAAACTGCGTCTTAAGCAATAAGGGACGGACCATTATTTTTCTGGAGGGGGGGAAGGAAAAATATTGAAAAAAAAATTAAATTGTCTGCAGGGCCTAAAAGAACAAAATTAATTGCTTTCAAACATGATATGTGTAAAAAAGTAGTTTGCATTTCGAAAAAAAATGTTTGCAGAGGAAAATTTTTCAACCCCCTCCAGGAAAATAATGGTCCGTCCTTAAGGATAGCTTGTGACGGATTTTGTGTGGAACAATGGGCACTGTGTCTCCTTTATAATGGCCTTATGTTAAAATAATTTTCTATTATAAAAATTAATGATTATCTCCTGTTTCGGCTTGGTATATACATCTCAAAAAGCAAAGTCTAAAAACCGGTGGATAATATCCTTGTCCTTTGAGAGCCAAAAACTGATATTTTCGCCTCTTTTTATATAAACGTTTCATTTCCAAACCATGTAGTAATTTTATACTTGACCGCGCAGTTCATACTATCATGATGTGCACTCCGATCAGTGTTTGTTTCCCCAAAACATTGCCGTTTGTCTTTGTTGTCATTTCGGAGTTTGACTTTCCATGGCACTTAATTCTGCCTCTTTTTCTAGCTGAAGCCCTGCAAAACAAAGAAACGATCAATCGTTTAATCCCTTTTAGCTTTTTATTCAATATTTCAGCTTTGTTAAAGTAGGCTTGAAAGTTGAACGGGTGCCAGAATGGTTACAAAACATTTACCTCGTTAACCCATCCTATCTTCCCCCCCCCCCCCACCCCCTCGCCCTCCAACAAAGCTTTCACTTTCTTTTATAGCAACCCATTGACTGTTATAGTGACCACTCAGCCGTGTTCTTTTGCAAATCCTCGAATTTAGTTGGTTCTCACTACGCTTTCTATTTAAACTGATAAAACACGATCGCGTGCGAGTTGCTGTTATAAGGCGAAATTATTATTATTTACTCGTAGTCTAACTGTTAAATACATACTGTGACAACTCGGGCCCCTGCAGAACAAAGCAATACTACCATTCAGGGATAACTTAAAGCTAAGTTCGAACTCTCGACTTCTTGTTCTCGTGCCCGGCGTACCTATAGCAGTCCTTCAGGTCACATTTCATTCACTGAAATGGTCCAGTATCTCTCTCCTCCGCAGAGGTCTCTAGCTCTTTCGTGTTTCGGGCTGGGAAATAGGGAGAGGAACGGGGAGAGGCGAAAAGTAAGCGCGCGGAGCCTGGAGAGAATCGAAACGAAAGCGCGCGGGGCACACTGGGAAGGGAAAAGGAAAGGAGCGAGACCTCTGCCAGATAATGTGCGGTTCTCTGGACAGATTTGCGGTTCTGTGGACAACCTTTGATTATGGCTGAAGGAGACAACGAATTGAACGACTTTGAATGTTATTTTAAAGATCTAAGTATGGAAGGTAAGTGGACGCTTTTTGGTGAAGTTTCGATCCTTATCATTTGATTTTTGGCCGTTCGTGTTTTCTCGTGTGGTTATCCGCCATTTTGGATTTTTCTTGGACAGGTCTCCGTGCAACACACTCTGTTTTCTCGATCTTACAATCGTTAAAATTGAAGATGACGACGGATGCCAGCCTGTATCAGTATCCCAGTAAAGGATAGAGCCAGTGGCCCCGCAAGAAAGCATTTTTTGACGCCGGATTCTAACTTTGCGAATGAACCAAAACCGAAAGAGGTATCATAGGGCAAGTGAAGGATTTAATGGTTGTACAGCCCGCTTATCTGGGGCTACAAAAGGTTAAATAAGCTTTAGGAGACATTTTAGAATACCAGACCACTTATTTACACATCTCTGAAATCTTTTTTTAGAGCAAAGCATATCAAAACAAAGAAACCATCTAATTTTAATGTGATGCAAATATGTGGCCTGGTATTTCTACAGTTGAGCCAGAAATTGTTCCTCTAAGATTATACATATATAAACTTAAGAAAGGAACAACAAAGCCAGTTGTCATCAACAACTCACATTAAGAGCATCCACAACTGTTTTTCTGGCCAAATTCACTGACTATTATGAGAATGCATTCACTTAGCAGAAGCTTTGATTTTTTATTTTGATTCAAGCACTCGATTTGCGAACCTGCTTATTTCACCAACAGCCTAGCCTCTCATACTGATGTAAAATTAATATATCAACTGTAGTAAATCTAAAAATGCCATACTCCAACTTGGTCTTACTACATCAGGGGGTGAATATGTCTCATTCTCTCAAGAATGAGCAAATAACTAGAAATGAACTATAAAAGTAAACTGCCCATTGGCAACACTATTAGTCAGTGAAATGTCTGTAAACGGTTGACTTCAATAGGAATTCAACACTGAAGTTTCCTGTTTTAATATTGAAATTGAAAGACCATCGTTTTGTATGTTGACAAGGCAAGACATTAAAATTTCCCAATTAATTTAGAATAAATTAACAGTGTACTCATTCCAGGGAATGTGTTTTTTACATGTACCATGTGTCTATATTTCCAACAATGTAAAAATCTTAACCCAGCTATTTTGTTTTGTGTATTTGTGGTGCTTTGAAACCAAAGTATTATTTAAGTGGTTTTTGTCTTTAGTTTTTGATAGCTTTGATATCAGCATACAAAGCACTTAGTGTACTAGTTGTTACTAACTAACTGATATTCTGCGGGGTTTTTTATTCGCGATATACCGGTACCTAACATTTTCTTATGAGGCACATGAAAAAGATTTCAGCGCTTGATAAAATGATAAGGTACATGTACTAGTAACAAATGTACTGGTATGTGAAGTCAATGGAAACAGATGTACAACTGAGTAGCCTTGTGGTAGTATATTCCCCCTAGCCTCTGAACTATTTAGTTTTAGAAGGTATTATAATGCAGAATAAAACAGAGTTGCCTTGAAAAGATATATATGTTATTTGCCGGCTGGGAGGTCCGTATAGTGAAAAACTGTGACCGAGGTCTTGAAAATGCTGCCCGAGGCCGCAGGCCGAGGGCAGCATTTTCAAGGCCGAGGTCACAGTTTTTCACTATACGAACCGACCCTAAGCCGGTAAATAACTTATTTATTTTTATCCTACTTTAATGTGTTTGATTAAAAAACACCTAAAAAACCTACAAAGACAGACTTTCTTGCCAAATGTGTTTGTATTTATATACGCGCGCATCCAATGTTGAGTCGATCGCCATAAATGAGCTACGGCAAGAGTAAATAATGATCTGTTTGCTATAAGAGCTTACTGCCAAACAAAATAAATTCACTAAAATGAACAGTACTCAAGGAAAATTTCATCTGAAAAAAAAAAAAAAGAAAAAAGCATCTGAAATAATAGAAAAGCACAATGTAGAACAGAGCAATCAGCGGGTTGCGAAACACTTTTAACTCCATTTCGGCTTGTGAGTTCTTTAGTTAATTAAACTTACTTTTCGGACTGGAAAGCACTTAGCTATTTACATTTGTATTTAACGAGTCAAAAACCTCTGTGTTGATTCCCACAGTATTCTGTTTTGACAAAAAGTTTGCGAAAGTGAAACTGAATGAAGCTGAAATGTGTAGTTTGGTCGCCTGCACAGTGACGGCACAATATTGCGAGAATTAATTTGACTGTTTTTTAATAAAGCATCTCATTTTCTTGAATGGCGATAAGCAGTATTCGGTTTTGGAGAAAAGTAGCAGAGAAGCAAGGTGTTTGAAAGGATAAATCGAGTCTGTAAACCGGCGACTTGCAGTTAACCGCAATGGCGTGAAAATCAGTGCGAATGCACAAACAACGATCGGCAAACCACGGCCATAAAACTATAACTTCATTTTGTCACTAAAGAGAATAAATACTCGCCTTTTGGAGAACTTCAAGGCCTTTAATTCCACTGCTAATTTTCCCTTTCAAATTTACAACGGTTGGTGAGCAACTACATCGATTTAAATCATTTTGGAGAGCAAAACTGTCATGGGTTCGTTCGTCTCGCCGCGAAATGAAACTCACGAAAGCGTTACCGTGGCCCGTGGGCAGATATAGGAGAATCTTGCCCGCGCTAATAACCAATCAGATTGCAGGATTCGTTACCGTGCCCTCTTGGAAAAAAATAAGTGTATTTATTTTTTGTACAAATATGTTTTAGGAAAGTTAACACTTCCTCTACAAAAAGATTCAAAATATTGTTTTCAATGTGGCACAAGATGCTAATGAGAAAATGCCCTTGATTGTTAAATTTAACAAATGCACACAGTAGCAGAAGTAATGCACTTTTCAACATTTGGCATCAACTTTGAATCTTGAAAAAGATTGGAGCCAAAACATTTTACTGATATTATAATTTCAATCTTAGCATATGAGAAAAACAGAAGAATCTTGCTTGTTATTTAGCAAAACTTTTAATTTTAGGGGGTTGAATTTAAATTGTCCATGTTTCTGGCCAATATGTCAAAAAATGGTAAATAAAGTCCACATATTTTTTTAAAAAAAATTGCATTTGAAGGCCCCATTGCCAGAATTTTTTTTATTAAACCTAAATCATTTGTGTGATCAAAGAACATGTGGACGCCAATAATACTTCTAGAATATGTTTTTTCTGTGTTGCACTGATAATTTTAGTTCCTGATTGTATATCGACAGTTTCTTGCAATTCCAAGACTCTCTCTCCATTCTAGGGGGCAGTTTGGCCTGGTGGTTAGGGCACTGGACTTGTAGTCCAGAGGTCACAGGATCAAATTCTCCTGCCACAAGATGGAAATGTGTTTGTTGGCCTTATTTTCAACTGCCCATGCTTCGTGAAAAGACAAATAGTCATATTCCTGCCAGTTGGGATTTTTAACTAGTTTCTCTTTTATTTACAATATTTGTTTGTTTATTTGCAGTGTCCTTGGTAAGCATAGCTGTGCTAAAGACATCAACACATAAATGCAGTAATTTCTATTAATTTTAAATATTTTCCTCCACACTGACAAAACAGGGGGAAATTTCCAGTGTCCCTGCTCACATATTTTTTCCCCAGCCTCTATGAACATCCATTCCCAGCCTGTATGAAGGATGAAATAGGCCTTTGCATAGGAAGACTCCAAAATAAATTTTGCACTGGTATGTGCTCATTTTAAAGCTTTTTAGTTTTCCGATTTACTTGAGCAACACAGTATGTTTTTTTTAAACCTGTGGGGACATTAAAATTCAAGTAGGGATTGAGAAAAATGCTTGTTGTAACCTATTGTTAAATACCGTAAATCTGACATTTCGACAGGTCGAAGTAAATTCCTGTCACGGCTTTCTTCTAGCCCTCTAATGTTTATGGCCTTCGTAAGAGGAATAAATGAACCAACCGTTTGCAATCACCTAGATGTAAGTCACAACAAGAAAAGAACGAACCGTATTCGCTCGGAGGTTGCTCCTGTGACTGATACTTCGGTGGTTTAATCGCCATGTGACTCTTGAGAACGCGTCTTGCATAATACCAAGAACAGAATCATCGATAGTCGATATGTTGCGATGCATCGTGCGAAAGTGCTGCATCAAACCATTATACTGCCGCTGCTCTCGAAACACTTATAACACAAAGCTTTTCCAATTTTCCTCGCATACTGAAAAAGTCGACCAAAGAGGGAGAAAAGTACCCGCTTTTGTCATACTTGCATGTTCAGCTTCCGACGCCATCTTGTATATTCCTAAAGAAATTGATCTAGACCCAGACTCTCTCGGAAATCGGGCGCCATTTTGAAATCATTATCTGGCAGAGGCCTCCGCTCCTTCGCCCTTCCCGTCGTCCCCCGCGCTCCCCCTTATTTTCATTTTTCGTGTTTTCGCCTTCCTCCCCCCGTGTTTTTTCGCCTTCCCCCACGAAAGAGGCCTCTGCGGAGGAGAGAGGTCCAGTATCTCGTTCTATCAATTCTTTACTCTACGTTTTAAGTAGAATTCAAAAACTTACGTTCTAAAATAAGCAGTACCCGCCAGCATCGAAGGATGACAATCATATGTAAATACTTGGGATACGGCTTATAAACTTCACTGAAAAACAAAAAATTAACAAAACAATTAAGCGTCCGAATAGGAGCTGAGTAATGACAACGCATGAATAGCAGAATATCAATTGCGTTGAACAAGAAAAAATAGATGTCTATACCTGAAACCATTGCTTGAGATTAACTCGACTAGAAAGTAGAAATATACCAAGGCAACATCAAATATCTGCATTTGAGAAAATAAAAAAAAACTGAAATTTAGTTGTTGAGACACTGATTTACGAAGAATGGGGTGTCTCTCGACAAATTTTAAAAGCCCTTTTTTTCGTCAGGAACAGACCCAAATACAGGAAGACAATGACCAACGTCTCAACGGACAACTTAATGGCAAGCCCAAATTTAACTTGTATCACTGTTGCACTGTTGCAAAGAAATGAGATGACTAGGGACAAAAAAGTTTTTTTTTTCAAATGAAAGATCACCTAAATTTTAGTAACCTTGCCAAGTTTAAAGCGTTTGGAAGCAAAGATAACCCTCGACGTAAAACAATATGTCAGTGGAGTCTATATGCATGGGCTGTTTAGCTAGCAAGGCCATAACATTTTAATGGTTTGTGTGATCATATGCAATTTTTGTGCATGTGTTGTTGTTGTTGTTGTTGTTGTGAACGTTCGATTAAAAGAAGGTTGTGGTTCGCATTGACTGTACGGATAGCTATGCTGGTTACTCAGATTGCTGAACATTCAAGTTACCTCCATCTTGTCTTGAAACAAATCTCTTCGAAGAACAACTATTCTTAGGAAACACTGAAAGACGAACAAAAATATACTGGTTCGAAAGCAAATATTAAAAAAACTTTTTAAAGAGTCGCTGACATCGGGAGTTTCTTTGAAATAAAAGTAAAAGTGAATAAAGTCTAACTTAAACCAGGGTCACTGGCTCGGCTACAACCTACATGGCATGCTGGTCTATTACAATGAACAACCCCCCTCCCCCTCCCCCTCCCCCTCCCCCTCCCCTCCCCCTCCCCCAGCATTTTGGCAGGTTACCCTAGCAATTGGCAGATATCCACTCATTATGTTCCTGTAGGGTTGTTAACGCTATCCACCACAGATAAAGTGTTATAAAGTGTTAAGACAAGCTGCGCTATCCACTGGATAGCGATTTATCCGGTGGATAGCGGAAGCCATCCTTTGAACAAGTGGAGCCTTGAGGTCGGGAGTCACTGTAGCAGTTTAGTTGCAAAATGTCTTGTCCAACACCAAGATCCTGGCCAGGGCTCGAGCCAAGACCTTTCGACATGAAGTTCAAGGCTTCAACCATTAAGACACCTCACTTTCACTATTTCATGCGGACCCCTGGCAATGTCTAACGACCTGGAAAGTGGAGATCTAAAAGAACAGTAACAGGTCTCTATGCATTAAGAATATTTATAATATAGACTTACCTCAAGGACGAATAAGAACATGATCACCAAATTGATGTAAAGAAAAATACTAAAAATGAACTCAATCCCATTATCTGTAAATACAAAGAAACATACTTTTCCTCTTACTGTTGTAATAATAATCATGTTCATTTTTTTAACACAAAATATCTCTCTTCCACGAGTAACCATGCTTAAACATGAAGGGAGAATTGTATGTTTTTGTTCGCTAATTTGGGGGTTGACCCTGCACAAAACCTGACAACATACAATAGAAGGTTACGTGTGTTCATGTAACTAGCCAATAAAAACATTGCGATTACGTAATTCATGCATAGTGTATGAGCGCAAAACAAAAGATGTGCAGGGTCGTGGACCTTCCAATATAAATCTTGGCCTCTTTGTTTGCTCCTTTGTTTCCCTATATTAACTATGGTCTGAATGGCGTATCAAATGACGGAAGTAATAGAAGTGACAAGAGATGGTTAACAAGACAGTCCTTTAATATCGCCTTTGACAGTAATTTGACGCGAATCAAAGGTACCTTTAATACGAGTCAATGCCAGATTTCACGATACCTTTGTCACACCTTTTAAAAACTTCAGGGCTCGCTACCTTTAATCAAAATTGTAGACGGCCTTTGCCGTTATCAAAGTATGCTAAAGGTTTGGCAAAGACGGCTTTCAAGTTAACCATCTGTTCCCCCCGAGTCAAACTGAGCTATAGCTCAAAGCCAGCTTTTCGTGTCGTGTAAATGAAAAGAAGCATTGCTAGCCCCCTAGATAGCAGCCTTTCACTTCCATGGTCAATTTTTTTTATAAGGTTGCCCAACAATCTGCCAGTACTCGTTTTTAACTCGGAAAAGAGTTGTAGTGGGCGAAGTGAATTCACTCCTTCACTCCTTCACTCCTTCACTCGTTTCCTGTTAGACATATGCACGCAATGCGTGCAAGTGCTTTAAGGCCTCTAGAGAATAAGACCTGTTCTCTGATACCTACATTTCTTGTTAAATTACATAAAATTAACATGCTTAGTCACCAACCGAAATATTGTATTGTCAGTTTTCTTGAAATAATATTATGATATTTATTCAGCTTTAAGCCGAGACCGTAAACCTTTGGTTTTTTAGAACCAGTTAGAAAAAAACTAACCCAAAACACTCAGCTAAAGATGAATTTATTTCAGAACGATTTGGTGAAAAAAAATCGCTCGACTTATAGCCAATGATATTATTATTATTATTATTATTATTATTATTATTATTATTATTATTATTATTATTATTATTATTATTATTATTTTTCGTTACCTTCAAATAACAAAAAGGAAAAACAAAAAGAAAGAAATCAATTTGCAACAGATGGGAACTCTATCTCTTGGCCTTTCAGTCTGCTCTCGACCAGTATTTGATTATAATCAAAGTGAAGTAAACAGAAGTTTGGAAAGTAAAACATCATTTGTATTAGCAAACCTTTATTTGTCAGTTTGTTGTTTTCGATTCTTGTTTCATTATAACTTTTCCGAGTTTAGTGGCTTATAGCCACTTTTAGTTATTATTACACGACTAAGGCGGTCCGAGGGCCAATAACTAAATCAGCCAATCAGATTACTTTTTTTCCCGTCCCGCGAGGGCCGATATTTTCCAAGTATCGGACCGGGTTTTGTCCCGGATGATCCCGCGCTAATTTCCGCGCGATTTAACGCAAGATTTTTGCCAGACTTTTTTTGGCAAGATTTTTTCGGAGTTTTGAAAATTGCTTTGAAAATGAAATGACCTTAAAGTGCTACTATGATAAAATTTTCACCCCTTGCAATTTAAGGCGTTTCATAGAGTATTTAACGAAAGATTCAAAATGGCGTTTTCCGTTTTCAAATATCTTTTTTAGTTTCAGAGATATTTAAGCTCAAAAAAATCGTAAAATATGCAAATTAGAGGACTGATGACGTCATCTACTCAACCCAGTTTTATCGCAAGTACAAAAATTGAGTTATCTCAGTCATTTTTCTTCAGAGACCAATGAAACTTGGCAGACTAATAGTTCTGCAGCTGACACACTTACACGTATAATAACATTATGTTACCATGGCAACTAACTCTTTTCCAGTCCCCATGATTTGTTTTTAATATTTTAGAATTTTTCAGTTCGGAAAAATGTAACCCGGCCAAGACGCTTGTCTTATCTATTCATATGCTTGCCACATCACGCATGTAAAGTATCATCGGCAAATATCGAAAAGAAATACCAGAATTGGCCAGAAAAGCTTTTAGCATCGGGGGATCTGGAACCTAGTATGTTGCCATGGTAACCAAATTGGAAAGTTCATATTGTGCAACTCAACTAGCAGAGTATTACTGCAAAAAATCAGAGAGGTCCGATACAAATTGGCTAAGTTATCACTTTCTTCATATTTGATCAAAGTTTGGTTGAGTCTATGACGTCTATGACGTCACAACTTTGCTAATTTGCATATTTTAAAAACTTGAATATCTCTGGAACGAAAAGAGATATTTGAAAACTGTAAACGGCATTTTTCTTCTCATATGGAGTACTTTATAATATTTAAAAACTGCTACGAAAGGAAACACGCGAATTTCATCACAGTAGCAAAATAATTATAATTCCTTTAGCGCGCGTAAAAGTTTTGCCGCACATTGTTTTCCACAACATCTCAGTACCGGGTAGCAATTCTCACTACACAAAGTTTCCAGTCGTGTAATAAATCTCTTATTAACCAAGCTTGCTCGGGGCCGTACTGGGTGAATATTGGCCCTCGGTCTTTTTTGTACGCACCTCGCTGCGCTCGATCCGTACTGTCAAGACCTCGGGCCAATATTCGCCCAGTACGGCCCTCGCGCGTGGTTAATAAGATACATATACTCGTTATAATATTAGTATATAAGGTAGGATAGGGGTGGCAATAATTTTCTACTTAATTTAAGAATGTTCTTGTATATCTTACCGTCAATCACATCAAAGTCTGCAAAAATATTAACGACCACCAGAAAACAGTCAATCAGCGCTACCATGACAACTGCAAAGTTGCTGTGACGATGGGTTAACCACTCCTGTTAAATTGTTAAAAAATCGTTGAAAAATATGGATTAACACAGGCATAGCAAAATTAAATAAATTGGAGATTTCACTTAAGCTGTGGAAAAAACAACAACAAATGACACCAATTAACATTGGCTCATTTACTTAATCGAATTTAAAACTTGGCTGTACTTACCCTTCCATTGCTCTTTATTTTGTCTTTGCAAAGGACGCAAATGTTGGCTATACACTACAAAAAAAACACAACTTAACCCTTAATACGCTGAAATTACTTCAAAAAACGCGTTTTTTTAACCGTTAATCGATTTTCTTGGCTCTACGGTCCTTAATTTCTCTAAACTTTGCTAGAAATGTACATTCTGACACTGCATTAAGTTTTTGATGAAATTTCCATGTAAAAATGTACAACATTTAACTTTGGCGCAAGCGCATATGCCTTTTTTTTTTTGCTGAACCGTTCCGATTTTTCTCCCTTGCTCCTTTCCTTTTCGTTTTTCTCTGCATTCTTCTTCGCTCTATCTTTTACTCTGTGCACGCCTTCTTATGGCCTTAATCAATAGAAAACCATGGAAAGGAGACCATGGTCAAGTGCGGGTATATTGGCCTGTTTTAGCACCAATTTTACACCAAAAACTGATCACGTTTTTTCGATTAGCTCTGTCGGAATGCAGTCAATGTTCAAGATGGACACTCCTTGAGAAAGATCTATCCAAACTCTGTAAGTTGCACTTAATAAAACCTGCTGACGTGTAAATTGGTGACGTCATAAGTGGTTGAATGGCCATTTCTCCAAATCCCGGAATAATCCGGACTTAGCGTATTAAGGGTTAATCAGCTTACTTGTACCATAAACTATCGCTCCAATATTTTATGTCAGCCTCGACTTCAATCGAATTAAGTAGTAGGCGTTTTTGTGATTGCAATTTTCTTACCTGGAATATAAAAAGGATAAAAGCACAAATACCACCAGGGTATTTTGTAACAGGACACTTTTTATCTACAAAAGAATACAATCAGTAAATAGAATACAATCAGTAAATATCAGAGCTCGTGAGTCACACGAAAACTCTGCACTTAAATACCCCCCCCCCCCCCCCCCCCCCACTGTAGCTTATCTTAGTTTTCGTAGCGTGAAACGACTAGGAGTATTGCTACTCCCACTGAATGGGAAGCTAGTTTTTTCGCAGCTTACTCCTCCTCCTCTCCGCACCCCATACTCCCCTCGAATACCCCCTCCCAATCTCCCTCTCAGCATTTCTCAGGTTGCCCTAAGAATTCACCAGTACCTATTTTTATTCATGTGCGGAGAGAGGCACTGTGAGAATAAATTTAAGTGCCTTGTCGAAGAACACAACTTAGTGAGCCCAGCCAGGGCTCTAACCCAAACCGCTTGACCGTTCATATGAAAATGAGTTTTTCCTGCACATTCATTTTCATGCAAATCTCACTCATTTCTAGATGAAAATTTTTGCACCAGATCTCGTTTTGAAACAGAGGCAAAAGGCAACTCGAAAATGCCTTATTACCACTGTTGTTGTCTTCTGCCTCAGCATCCTGTGTCTGCGCATTGTCTTGCGTGTTACTCTGCTGACCGGCCTGCGGACTTGCTTGGTAATGAGACACAGCTTCCTCGATCTTTTGATCGACCTTGGTCCAGAACGAGGCCACCAACTTGTCGACGTATTCCGTTGAAAACAGTTCACTTTCCTCCTCTGGGGAGTGGGCTCGGGCGCCCGGGGAAACAGCAGTTTCTCCACTTTGGAGGACCTCATGGGTCTGCTTCGTGTCACTTGGAATTGACTTTGGGGATGCGTTCGCATTCGTCGCAGTATGTGCCAGGGAATCATTGGTACCTCCCTTGGAAATTCCAAGGGCAACGACATTGTCACTTCGAGGTTTTTCAGGCGAAAACTCTCTGTTGAACATAAAAATGTGCAAAAGCTATTATATATCGACAACAAATATTGACATAACGTGAGACGGAGTGGATCTCAGTTCCTGGTTGTCTTAATTTTGTTGCCTTTAACCTGCACAAACGCTCCATTCTCTTCCCCGGAGCCGCTTGTCCCTCTTTAATAGCTGGGGCACGTGGAACTAGTGGCTTTGGGGACATGTGATTCGCTTGGCTGGTTTTTTACTATGCTAGGGAATTTAAATCTAGCCAATCAAATCAACCGTAGTAAAATCTTAAATAACAAAGGGATTTTAAAACGGTTGATTTGATTTATATATTTAATTTAAATTCTCTTTGTTAAAGATCTAGCCAATCAAATCATGTGTTCCCAGAGCCACTTGTTCCTCGTGCCCCAGGCTCAGCTGGCAAAGAGGGACGAGCGGCTCTGGGGACGGCAATGGAAAACGTTCGCTCTATAGTCTCGGCTCCAGTCCTGCTAAAGACGAGAATATTCCCTGTCATCAATTCCCTTCCGTCCTCACTGAACAGATTTTGCCGATCGTTCGCCTTTAAAAACGTTAGTATTGTAGATAAGCTTGGCTTTAACTATCTGCGCGATAAAAAAAACGGAATATTTCGCTCCGTTCTAAAGGAGAGCTAAAGATAAAAAGTCAATACGTTTTTCATGAAGCAACTTGTTACGTTGAATCTTTGCCAGTAATAGAGTGGTATGAAAGTGTATGCGCAATACTCCGGTTTCGTAGTTTATCTAAACGAGATGGCTAACTGCAGAACATATAGAGATTTCCCGTTACTTTAATTCGTTTGTTTACACGACTTCTCTATACCAGCGCTTAGGAAGTTTTAAAGTTTGGCTTTTAGATGCAGTGTTTGGCTGTTGACTGAGGGCGTTAATTTAACCGCAGGAAAACAAATAGGGAAACATACCAGACAGAAAAAAAACTGAGTAAAGCACATCACTGAACTTGCACTTCAGCTCGAGTGATTGAGTGTTTTCCTCTCCTAAATATTTAATTGCGCGAAACTGCAAAGTCAAGTGCCCCCTACCTTTTCTTGTCACCCTCCAGCCTGGTAGGTCCATTATCTTCGTCGCTTTCATCGCTGGAATCTTCAGTATCCGTGATTGCACTTGCTAACCTAAAAAGACACGTCGATTTTTTTAGTTTCGTTCTGTGCAAGGGAGCGTGAAATCAGCTCAGCGTCAGATTATTACAGGTCTTGTGAAAGACTACCTGTCATTATCGTGATCGACCTGAGAGGCAAACGACATCTGCGTTGAAATTCTTCTTCAGAGCCTGATGCATGCTTAAAAGCTCCGAGCCGTTTTGCGGCTGAGCGTTCGAGAGACTACCCGTTGTCTGTCCGGCGTTACTTTTCCAGATTTGCGTAAATTTTCAACGTAGATTAATTGGTTTAAGTGACTTTGAATCGTTGATCCCTTCGAGCGTACGAAAAACATGCGGGTGCCCAATTGACAGCAATTTTTAGCTCCGTGACAACATCGTTTGTGGATGAAAAAGGTCCAATCCAGGAATTGCACTAATTCCCTGTGGTCGATAAGTAAAGTGGAGAATTTTTTAGTCAGAGCTGGAAATCATGATTCGGTTGTTTTTCACCACTGTCTTTATGTTTAATTATAGGCATCTTTTCTGTTGCCTTTTGCTATCTTGTGTGAAAACTTAATCACGGGTTGCCAGAATCAACACAGTTCGGCTTGTAACGTTTCTCTTTTTTATCATACTGATCGGTAAGATAATTCAAACATCTTCACTGATGTCTAGATACTTAAGCTTAAGATTTACAATGAGTTCCAAGGAAACAAGAAACTCGAGGGCAATCACTCGCTGTAATGATCAGTTGCATGAAACGAGAAGAACTGGCACGAGTCGCCACGAAATGCATGCGCATGCGTTGCAGTCTGTCTCCAAAAGTAAACGTAACAATGGGTTAAAAAAACGAATAATGAATAAACCTTGTTTAAGGCCTGGCCAAACGGAATTGCAAGTCGACGCAAGTTTCAAGTTGCGTCAACGTGCGACTCCGTTTGGCTAGATGAGCGTTGACTTGCGACGACGCGTTCACTATCGTCAGGATCGAATTTGCGCGTAAGTCGGCACAGGCTTTTACCGCGTTCGGCCACCAGTTGACAAGACAACACAAGTCTTTTTGTTTACTGAACAGCAGAGAACGCAGTGGTATTTTTAAAAATTGGCCATTTGCAGCTAAAACCCGGGGCACCCCAGACATCAAAAAAGCGACTTCAACCAGTCATGCTTGACTTTCCTTTGTTTTGAATGTCCTAGAGTGTAGCATGACCTCGATCCAGCATGGCGGATTTTGTACTTTGTGAGGGTCCCCCCCCCCTTCCCGCCAACCGCCGGGCCAATCATATTAGTTTGGCAATAGTTATTCTCAAGGTTATGCTAATCATAAAGAGCAGTACCTGTGTACGTTGTAATTGTCCAAACTTATTTCCTCCGAATCAGAAGAATCAGTATGCAGTGCTGCAGCGTCCATTCGTCAAGTCTTCTACCAAGGAATTGCCTAACACTTGACGGCCATTCCTAGTAAGCTCTGCTATATTGTGTTTCATGATCAACACCTGAAAACTCAAGAAGATTGTACATGCTTAGGCCTGATTGTTTAAAGCAAGATTAAACTAATCCAGGGATAGCCAAATCGAGTTCGAAATTTTCCACATTAATCCGAAGATATGTTTATATGTTAGTTCTAACCGTATTTCTTTCCTGATGTCGATTGCTTTCAACAGCTTAGATCCCTGCTAGAAAATACAGCTATATTTTTCGCTTGTTGTTTCACGTCACTGTAAACTAGCTCCAAAAGGCCCGGGAAGCCACAGTTGCAAGGGATGAAAGAGTCGAGGGGCGGACTGGTGGAAGGGGGGACTGAGGTAGGGCCTCTGAGCCTATGTGTCCAGTAAAAGAAGTTTTATTAATTCTATCCATCTATGATAAACACACTTAGCAGTGAAAAGCGCTTTTAATGGACAGAATTTTTTTTTTTAAAAATTTAATTTCTAATCCTGTAAATCAGCTGTCGACCAGCCTGCCAATGTAAGTAGCTCGTTAAGTGCGCTTGTAATTGCTTGTATATATGACAATAAACAACCTAAAAGACCTAACTGGAAGTTAACTTTGCAGTCATCACAAAGAAAATTCATTTTCAATTCTACTACAAACTGACACATCAAATTCCGAGACTAACATGTTAAAAACACGTATGGAGACGAGTAAGGAAAATTTGTAGGTTGGCGTCAGGTTTTGGGTATACCACTCTCCCTCCTGATCAAAGCCTTGAGGTGAAAAGTGGCATTTTCCGGGATATGGGGGAGGATTTCCTTATTTTGTTGTTAATTTGTGATCTATTATGAAGATCAAGAGAAATCTCGAGCCAGCTACGACTTTATGGGGGTTAATTACGTTTGTTTGTATACAGCCTATCGCAAAGGTGCTCAGCGAGGCGTAAAATTCTGTTTTATGTTTCATTGTCCTAACAGCAGGTGGTGATATTGACTCGATCACAATCCTCAGAAACAACGGTATAAAGAAAATTGGCAAACCTGTTAACCAACCTGTAATTATGACAAAAAACAACCACTAACACAATACGTTTAACCCAAATAATAATTATGCTAGTTGGGTTGACAAATAAAAGATAAATGATTATCAGACGCGCTGACTGACTGAATTCTTGTCCTGATTCACCGCCACACAATGATTTGTTCTTTTCCCGCCAATTTTGGATCTATTTTCGCATTCCTCGGCAAATAAAGTGTTAAATCATTAATAAAGGAAAAAAACGCTTTTGGTCCATTGAGATAAGAAATTAAATGGTCAATTTCTCTTTTCTTATCAAAAAGGTACTTTCTTGAGACTGTTTTGGACGTAACATTTGTTTGAACTTCACAGAAAAACACGAATGATGGAATTTGACTATTCTTGTTTTACTATTCAGGTGGAGTAAAGAAAGCAATAGGCTAATGGTTTTGGTACATCACACAGCAATTTTTGGTGTTTGTAAACACCTTATACTACAAATAGTCGAAGGCAAATACGTGAAATAGTTAAAGAAGTTTCAACAATCTCGCATGCACTTTTCAATAAAACAATGGCGTACCGTTTCAACCTCCAAATGTTGATCGTTGAAGCGGTCCAGTCCATCCATGGCAAATTTAGTTATTATTATCGCTAGCAGGTAGTAATTAGAAAGATATTTGTATTCTTGCTTACCTTTTCACGAGTCGATTATTTAACAGAAACAAGTTTCATGCAATCCTCCGTACAACAATAAATCCTTTCAGTTTAACGGTAAATCGTATTTGATACGTGTTATGTTTACACCAGAATGTTTCCAAACTTTACGCAGTTTATTTGCACGGTCAAGCTTCACGCATTTGGACATCTTTCCTAGCTGGGGACCTGGGAACCAGCGATGTGTAAACATGACACACGAGTTCTGAGTTCTGCCCCCTTGTCACAGGATTGGTACATTACTGTTTATAAATAACTTGACTACGGCATCCACCTTTAACGTTCCAGTATTTTGACTGGGGAGGATCACGCATTTCTTGCTTGCTTGGGTAGCCGGCCCGAAATTAGGCTAGATTTCCACTGCACTCTCGAGACCGGTCTTTGTTCCTCCCCGAGAAGTGAGGAGAGGTGGAGCGCGGGCTCATTTCCCAAACAACGGCTGGATATCGAGCCTAGCCCGAAAGCTAGGCAACAGTTATTGTAGCAGTGCTGGTCAAAATAAGGAGTTGAAATATTTTCAACGATAGTCATGACATTAATTCTAAGTTTAATCAAAAACCAATGTATATCGACGACAAAATTAAACAACCATCTTAATTGGAGGTGGATCGTTTTTACGGTTAATAGTCCAAAAATAGCATTTTGCCAGTTGAAGTTTAATTTTTAGTCCCTACCTCTGATTCACTTACGGCCATCGAGGCCCTCCTTTGACGGTTTACTGTCAGAAAGAAATTACATTTCATTTATTGGTTGGCGGCATTTGACTCTGGGTTGACAGCAAAGGAATCATTCGTTAGGTGTGGTTCAATGGCCATACATGAAGCAAACGGCCAATTGACGTTCGAACTTTTAAGACGGATTCCGCTGAAGGTTCGAGCAATGAGTGCGAAAATTAAGTACCAAAAATCTACTCATAGCACGGCAACATTTTGTATACTATTTTAAAGATCTTATCGAAATTCATTTGTCTTAGTGACCCCGTAATTAAATTCTAAAGCATTCTCGAGAAAATTAAAGTAAAACCTCGTAGAAATGTTTAAAACGGGCGCCATTTTGTTTTGAACTGGCGCGAAACGTCCGTTTTAACTGAAATATTGACAACTTCAAATCCATTTTTCTCTCGCGGGGTCAGCTTGAGAGCTAAATTTTTGGCAGGTTTTTGTAAGCTGTACTTAAACTGTTACCATGCTAAGAGGCCTTTTTGGTAACTTTATTTTTGCCTGTATTGCTCGAATGTTGGGCAGAAACCATCTTAATGTTTCTCAGTACAGTACTAGGCATTTAACTTTATATAAATCGCAGCGAATTCTTCCCTCCCCGTCCTCCCTTCTCCGTAACTCCAAGAGTGTTAAAGCTATGACACCGAAATGGAGGGTGAGTAGTATGTCCAAATTTTTTTTTGTTGAGGTCCGCAACATGTTATAGTGACATCATGTGACGTGGGAATTACCTTATTATAGAAAATTAATCCTTTAATTCATTCCTTTAATTAAGGTATTTGAAATTAACGCGACTTAAATTAACGCGAATTGAAGGGAAAATTACTTCCCAATAAAGGAAATTAACGCGAAAGAGGGGGTAACATTTCAAAATGAAGGAAATTAACGCGACGTACACAACAGGAACAAGTTTATTTCAACACTTGTAGGCGTGTTATCTTAAACGAAAAAATTTCGTGGTACTTTTCCCACTTTGAGCGTTCTTCACAGTATCAATGATAGTGGCAGATAAAATTATCTTTTTCCTTGGAGTCAAAACATCTGGACTGTAACAAATATTGGAGCAAAATAATGGAAAAGTCTGGAAATTAACGCTCCACTTAATTAACGGCGCGGAAATTAACGTTAACAAAAATTAACGCGACTTAAGGTCGCGGGGGATACCTAAAGCTTGAATAAATTCATTAGGCGAATTTTGCTTGACCTGCATCTTTTAAAACGCTTACTTCTCGGCCGTTATGGGTGCGATTAAGCTCACATTTTACAGAGACGTAAAGAAATGATGGAATATTATAAATGTCATCTTTTACTTGGAAGATTTAACTTGACGGCGGTGATATAGCCTCGGAAGTGACAAATTGGGAGAAACGTGATTTTGTGGCAGAGTTTGCGGATCGATTAGGAGACAACACTCTGTGATCTTTTCAATAACTGATCAGTCAATACCTCTAGTGTGTCATAACAGAAGCGGATTTTTTAATTTAAAGTTTGCCAGCAAGTTATGATGGTTTAAATGCGCAAATTTGAATTTAATGCTTTCTATCTCTTTCTAAAAGCGCTCTTTTAAAATCCGCTTCTGTTATGACACACTACAGTATGCCTAGTTTGCCTCTCTGCAGTGGCAGGTCATGAGTTCTCCGCGTGTTCTCTGCCAAAAATTGTCGGAAAAGTCCAAACTTTGAGATTTCCGAAGGTGTCCCGATCAAAACACGGTTTCCAAATGGTATTATGGTAGTTATATTACACGCTTTTATGGTGAGAACAATGCGTTTTCAAAAAGACATAAACAATTCCACACGCAAACACATCACGCGCGCGTGCTCATATTTTTATGCAAATATCTCGTCGTAAAGTTGTCGATGTCAGTCGTTGTACTTCGTGCATACGCTTTAAATAAATGCATAATGATGAACCTAAGCTGTCCCCCGCGACCTTAAATTAACGCGAAAGTTTGAAATTCGCGTTAATTTCATGACGCGTTAATTTCCTATAATAAGGTACTTCAAAACTTTTGAACGTTGCCATCTTGGATCAGCCATCCACTATCTTAACTACAATAGTCGTTTACAATTTGTAACGTCTTGTGTTTTAATGTTTATAATACTTACACTAATATGTTTTTATTATTTATTATTTTATTTGTTCTTCTTTAAATTCATTGACCAAAAAACCATTAACGTCGTTATTTTTTTTACATGATTTTTTTGGTCATGTAACTAGTTTAGCTTCTAGAATTATTTTGGATCTCCAGTTACCAGTTTTCAATACGCATTAAAAATATTGAAATAGTTATTAATGTAAAGTTTTCGGTACAAAAAACTGTTGTTGTTATTGTACAAAATCTATAGTTTTTCATGACCTGACAAAACATACAAAATTTATCCAAAAGCAATGAAATCTGAATGAAAAGGGTGCCAAAATGATCTTAAATGTTAAATTTACACCAGAGTTGAATACTTAATTTGGAAAAACATGCCTGTTAAAATATCGTGGTTAGACAACATCAACTTCCGGAAACTACAAATTCAATGGCCAAGATTTCGACTGGCATAACGTTAACCAATCTTCTACAGGGCCAGAGCTAGTGTAATATAAAATCTAACGGCTGGTATAAATTTGAATTTGCATAAATCTACAATGGTAAAAAACAGAAACACTAGCCTTAAAAAGTGTTAAGGTCCCGGGAAGATTATAGTTTATTATATGGGGTGAAACCTAGTCTAGGGTTAAAAGAGAGTTCGATTGCCATTCGAATTCTGGCCTGACACAGAACACTTAGATGGACTGATCAGGATTAAGTCTCCCGGATTCAAAAAAATAGAGTCAAAAAGTATAAAGGAAGCAAAGCTTATAGATAAAATGTGTTTTTCTCTTTTATTATAATTTAAAATATTCTAGATATAGTTTTTTTATTAATGTAATATTTCTCCTCGTATATTTCCGTTTATTTTTTGTTGTCCTGTTCCGTCGTATCTGTTTCAGTCTCAGAACTTTTCCAACTTCCAAGGTCAGCCTCTTCCCCAGTCTCTTTCTCAATTTTTCTGAGGCGTTTCATCAACACCCCTTCAAGAGATTTCAATATTTTTTTCTTCCATGGAATGTGTTCCCTGTCAAATCTCTGCCGAGTCTCGATAACCTTTTTGGCAAGTTGTTGAAGCGAAGTGTATTGTTTCTTCGGGGGAAGGGATGCCAAAAAACTGCAACTATTGTCGTTTGTTTTTTCAGATTTGATCACAGTTGAGGTTTCAGTTTTCCTAGGTCTCCCTCTTCCTCTTGAGGGAGAAATATTTTTCTCTACCTTAGCTACCATCCTATCTATCTCTATAGATTCTGAAATGTCAAGGTTCGTTTTCGACTTTTGACCCGGCGGCGTCATACGCAAGGGTTTGGCTCTAGTCTTTGATTGCTGGTGTAACTGTGACGTTTGTGGAATTTTAAAACTTCTACTTGATTGTTCGTTTATCCGTGTGTTGCGTGAAACTTCTGATTGTTGACTGTTCAAGTTTGCATTAGGTTGTTGCCTTGCCTGTGCATTGCGTGAAACATGAAAGCTGGGCTTGGATTGCTGGTTTGCCTGTGCATGGAAGTTCGCATTGGATTGTTGGCAATCCTTTGCACTTCGTGAAACATGGAGGGCGCTATTAGATTGTTGTTGGTTCACCTGTGCGTTGCGTGAAACATGGAAGCTGGCATGAGATTGTTGCCTTGTCTGTGCAGTAGGAGAAACGCGACTGGATGTTTGGTTTGCCTGTGCATTACGTGCAAAAGTAACAGTGGGATTAGATTGCTGGTTCGCCTGTGCAGCGCGTGAAGCGTAGAAGCTTGCATTAGATTGTTGGCCTGTCGGTGCAGTGGATGAAACGTGGAGGCCTGAACTGGACTGTTGGTTTGCCTGTGCATAACGTGTGGTATTACATTGTTTATTTCCCTGTGATACATGGACGTTTGCATTGGAATTTTGGTTTGCCTGTGCATTAGATGAAAAATGAATGCTGGCATTGAATTTCTGGTTGTCCTGTGGTGAACGCCTGATAATGGAATCAGATCGTTGGCATGCCTGTGCACTATGAGTGGCAGAAACACTCTTGCCTGTTTGTATTTTAATGTTTGAACTTTGACCTTGAATTGATGTGGCGTGTTTTCTGACTTGCGATTTTCCAGCAGTTTGGTTAATCATCCGCTGCATACTCTGAATAGGATCGTTTGATTTTTGTGCATTCTGTGGAAATCCCTTGTTATCCAAAACGCAGTAGCAGGGCTGACCGGCCGCTGCGGCACCACATACTTTCTTGTGTTGTTGTTCGATTGTTAATTCAGAAGGCTGACTTGTTTGACTCTTACAACTCTGGTCATTTGGTAAAACTGACATCGAGGCTGATACTTTGTGGTAAGACTGCTGACCGGAAGTATGAACTTCACGTTTTGCCTCCATAGATACTGTCACTTCGATGTTTTTCCGCTGACCGGAAACTAATTCATTAAGCTCAATTTGAGTCAGTGGTTCTCCAGCGTTCATGCTTGGCATGTTATCGCTGATTAACTTCCCTCCTTTAAAACGCCACAGGTAGCTTGCCTTTGTTTCTTGGCTGCGTACAGCGTCTTTTTCACGCGGTTCTGAATGCACAGCTTGTTCCAACGGATGTCGATGAAACTGAGCAGAGTTACTGTGTGAATTGACAGAACTATTCCTGCGAGGAATCGTGTTTGAAGATGACGGTGTTAAATCAACCAAAGACAAAGACTGATTTTGACCTGATTTGGAAACTGTTTGTGCAAAATGCTGAAGAGCGGCAGTAGGTGAAACCTTTGTACCAGTCATTCTCTCCTGATCAAGAACGTTTCTCTGCGGAGTGTGTCCGTAAGTTTCGTATTGATTCCTGGCAATGTTTTCTTGGTTATTTTGCGCCCGACGAAAGTCAGTTACTTTCACTTGATCACCATGCAGGCGTTTGACATTACACATATCAGACCTCAAAGACAATGTTGCTTGATTTTCACTATAAGCAAGACGCTGATTCGTCGACGACTGCGGGTGGATATGTGATGCAGGGGTGGGGTCGGGACGGTTTGCCCACCTTGTTGAATTTTGCGAAAGAGCATGAATCTTTTCCTGAACATTCATTGGGATATTCTTGCTTGATTCGCCTCTCGCGGCGCCCTCAATAACACCACTGTTAGCTTGTTGTAAGCTGTGAAAAGATTGAGAATAATTCACAGAGGTTCGATGAACTCCTTGGTTTAAGCTAGAAGCATTATGCGCAGAATAACTTCCTTGTGGATGAAAAGCCGCCCTCGGATGCTGAGAATTTGGAGAACTTTGAGAGTTACTCAAATGAACCTGTTGGTTTCGTTCAAACCCTGTGTTTACGCGACTCCGGTTGCAATTCTGAGCATTTGAAATCATTTGTGCAGAGTTCCTTTGAATCGTGTTTGCTCTTGGCTTTCTTTGCAATTGACTCCAAATTTCATACAATTTACGCAGCTCGTTAAAATTCACTCCATTAAATGACAGTTGCCTAGGATCCACATTTCCTTGAGAGTAGGCCAGCCACTCTTGAAGCAGATTCTGTTTGAGAACACGTTTGACCTGTTCAACATTCCCTTGGAACTTGGAAAGCAGATGATAGAGCACAAAGCGCTCAAATGAAATTTCCTCCGATGGACTTTTGCTGACATTAGCAAAAGTAGCTGGATTGGCTTCTTGATAACGAAGTGTACCTTGAACGAAATTTCCGCGATTTTGCGCTGTGACAGATCTGCTTTGCAAATGGTTTATTTCTTGTTGTTTTGCAGGTGTACTACTGTGCAAAAGCTTACTCTGATTAGCTTTAGCCTGGGAAATAAAAGCTTTGTTTTTCGCCCATTCATCTTCGTCTTCGGAGCCCTTTGATACAGAATGCACAGCAACAATTTTCGGCATTGCCATGTGATCAAACGCGTAACCCCCGCAAGACGACTTGTCTGGGCTTTCTATTTGTCTTGGTACAGGCTCTACAGGAAGTAAATTCTGTTTTCCATTCGATAAAGGCGACGCAGGTTTAGTTTTTAACGATTCTACTTGCTGAAAGTGCTGAGCAGGAGTCCTCGCATTTCTCGACACGCTCTCCACAGAAGCTGTGCTACTTTTGCATCCGCCTTTATTCCCAGATGCCATCCATTCGACAGAAGGATCGGGAGTTTTATCTTTTGTGTAATGCTTTTGTAGATTTCCCCACCTGACTTCCAGTTCATGTTTCTCGACTGGTGGCTGTTTTAACAGGGGCGGTGGGGGTCCTAGTGGCTTTAATGAATTTCCAAGCGATCGAGTCTTTTCAAACATTTCTTCCCTGACATAACTTGTCTCGTTTGTGACTCGTGCAGGATTCTGCTCAGCATAAGCACAGTAATCCTCTGGTCGGGAGCGCTTGGGATCAGGTGACGTAACAGTCACATGACTTTGCTCCAAGCTTCTTTTAGTGGGGCGATGAAGTAGCGGAGGAGGAGCCTGAGAAGTCACGTGCTCTTGAGATTCCTCTCTGACGTCACTATCTTTGACTTGCAAATTGTTTTTGTCGAATAGTTGTTTAAATGATGACAATGCACCGGGTTCGCTGAGGTATTGTTCCAACAAGCTCTGTAGGGTTTTTGAACAAGCCATCCACGAATTTGGACCATTCCGTTGACTGTCCATGTTGTAACCTTCATTTGTGTCAGGAGAGGTTGTTTGGAATACTTTAGCATCTAAAGAAAAACTGAAGCGTTAGAATGAATATTGCATTTTCCCAACGTTCAAAGCACCTTATAATAGCTCTTCATACAACTATGTCTGTAAAGCGGCCTTCACACGACAAACTATTGGCCAACTCGTGTTGGAAAACTTGAGTTGGTGTGTGTGAACGACGCAGCAACAGCAAACAATTTGGCCAACTGTTGGCGACAAAATAGAACTTGTCTCTATTCTCACCAGCTGTTGTTGTGTCGTTCACACACACCAACTTGAGTTTGCAAACATGAGTTTGCCAACTTTAGTTTGTCGTGTGAAGGCCGCTTAAGTAAGAAATCAATCAATCAAACAAATTATTATGTTTAACGAGGTTACGCAATAACAGTCTTGCGACTGACAAACCTGTGGCTCTCGGATTCCCGATCGAAGTGGAATTTAGAAGTGTTGGTTTTTGTGAAGGGCGGAAACCAAAGAACCCAAAGAAAAACCCTTGGAGCGAGAACGAAGCCAACAACAAACTCAACCCACAAAGGACGCTGGTTCCAGGAGATTCTAACTCGGATTACATTGGTTGAAAGCAAGTGCTTTAACCGCAGAGAGCACCTGCACCCCACAAGCGGTCTTATTTGTTAAAGGAGCTACAACTCACTGTTCTAAGTCATTTTCCTGCTGAAACAAAACCTTACTTTCAAATAAATAGAAACCTTAAACCGATTACGACATTCTTGAAAACAGTGGTCAATTGCCATGGCGCCTTTAAACAGACGTCTGTCTAAGCGGTTTAAATTTTCTCCCGCGACAGAAACGCATGACATTTGACTCGAAAAATTCCATATTGATGACGTAACTCTACAGAAAGCCGTACAGTGCCTCTGATTGGCTCTTGGCTGGTTTTGAAGTTTCGTGGTTAAGTTTCAACCACTTAGAGACACTTCACGGATGTCTGTAGAGCTAAGTCTTGTCTTCAATATGGATTTTTTTCAGGTCGAAGTTCTGACGTCTTTCGAGCAGGGCAAAAATCAAGTGTTGTCCGATCCTTTCAATCCATTCCTAAATCCCGACGGCAATGATCCGGCTGTTTGTTTCACTGACATGTCACGCTCTAAAAGCGTTAAAATATCACTAGCATCGACCCGCTAGTGTACCGGTTGCCCGGGCTAATTGGACGGGAAATCAAAACAGATAAGTTTACCAATGATGATCATCTTATCTAGGGTGACGTAGTGTTCAAAAGATGGTCCCCCTTAAAAACTGTTCAGTTGCCTTTTTTATCAGAGAGTCTTTTGTTCTCTCTATTATTGTGATAAAAAAAAATCAACAACAACAAAACAATCAGAACGGGCACTGTTCCAACTCTGCTTTTAAAACCTGCTTGCATATCATAGCTAAAAATTAAAAAAGAAAATCGCCGGATTTAGTTCTTAACAAAACCAACAAGGTTTGGACGAAATCGGTTTAATAAGCGTCAAATGAATATTTGCGGAGTTCTTACTCTCATTTCCAATTCTGTTTTTGTCGCCATGCCCCATGTAGCCACCATTGGTTTGTAAGCGGTCACCCGTCTGATCTCTCAATAGGGAACTGGTACCTAAAAGTTCTTTTGATTCCCTTGAGTGGTTCAAAAACTCAGTGAAGGCTTTGTAATTCATTCTTTTAGAGATTCGGGACGTTGGCACTGAAAAAGAAAAAGAGTCGAAATTGAATTAGCTTTCAATTATATTGCCTCTCAAAACATTAAAACTCCTATATCAGAACAGCTCCCTTTCACAGCCCCATCGTGTCACTCCAATCCCATTACTTCGTGTAAAATTGCATTATTTCTAGTCGCGATAAATGCTTTCGATTCCGGCACCTACCGTGCTATAAAATCAGTGCAGTTTCGTCAAAGCAATTTTATCGTGCGCTATTAGTATAAGACTTGAAGGAAACGAATTGAATGAACGTCCGACATTAATTTTCACTTGTATACCAAGCCTGAACAACAGCTCGTTCAAACAAAGGCTTTGCTGGCCAATTGAATTTGGTTAGTACAAGTCACGAGTCGAGGTGACTTATAAAAATTCCAATACTTACAGAATGTAGCTACTAGAGTAAAGAGAAAAATGTGGCTTGTCATAACATAGACTTTTTAAATTCCTTCTGATTACACGATTCCCTTAAGAAATGAAATTCTCTTCGCAATCTTTACGCGCTGTTTCTGCCTTCTTCCTCAATACGACAGGTGGAACAGGTTACTTGTTTGAATTAACTAAAAAGGATACATTGCGACGTTAGCGAACAAACTTAAGTCCGGAACCAAAGATTCAAGAATGACATTGAACACATAAAATACTGAAATAGCTACTTCGTTCGAGCGTACACACTGACTATAGACCAAAATTTGACCTTGTTAAGTACATACTAAGCATATTGTTAAATCAGATAATTCCTAGAGCTATATTAAAATAATAAATATCATAAATACAAATTTATGCTTAACTTTGCCTAAATCGGGAAGACTTTAGAGCAGCCTTGTTTGAAATCTCAAAATTTGATTAAATGTGACTTCATTATCATCAAAAGAACATTCGATCGAAGTCAGTGAGCTTAATAGAATGAGATGTTTAACTAATTAAAAAAGGTTGTAGCCATGAATCTTGACAACAAGTGTAAATAAATTGTAAGACAGCCCATTAATTTGTCGGTGTGTCTCTCTGCTTAAAACCAGATAGATATCAAGTAGATTTTAAAGGCCACTTTTTCATTTTCCCTTCAGTTGTATGCAGTCTAAGAAACTATACTCACTTCAGAGCCCAAACATTGTTATGTGAATGAAGTATCTTACCTTTAAAAGTCCCCAGCCGCGGCAGTTTTATTCCTTGACCATTTGAATGTAAACAAATTGTTTACCTGTGCTGTAAATATTTACTGGAGTTTAAACGGAAGCTCCCGATTAACACATGTACACCTGTGAGAGAAATTAACATCGACGCCTCAAAGGAGAATTCACCACATTTTATGAAGTCCGCTTGACTTCATAAACTTAGTGCTTATCGAAAGCAGATTTGTAAGGTGTGAGGTTTTTTAACTAGTGAAATGACGTCATCAATCGTGAGCACGTGCTCTGCTGGTATTAGCAAATCAGAATTGCACACGGGTGAGCAATGCACTGTGTTGGCTTTCTGAGTTCGCGCCACGTGTGCCCGTGACCTGTTGATGATGTCATTTTTACAAACTTCAAACATGGCAGTTGATTTGCTGAGGGCATGGTCCATAAAGTCACCTGCTACATGTGTCAGTGAAAACACAAGCTTCTTAAAACAGGGATAAGCCTCGAGGGACCGGAAGAAAAGTAAAAATTAAAAAACCATTTAAGCAGATATTCTTCCGTATTCTTCTGAAAATGGTAAATAACACGTACAACGAAAAGGATTGGATACTTATCGTTAATTTCGCGATCGATTTAAAAGAATGAATTAGCCGACCTTGGGAAGGGTGGTAAATATATTAATGTCTATCTGCTCTTTGACTTTAAATCAGATATCATTGTTCTTTTTATTTTTTGTGTGAAAATATGACATAAAAATAGAATATCAAACGATTTTTAATGCAATCACCTCAACTCGCTTTAAGAATTTAATAATCGTAAAAATATAAGGTATTTAAAATCCTTAGTGTTATAGATCAGTGAGTCTTTATATTAGTGCTACAGAACCTCGCCTTCGTTTTAAATATCAAGGTTTGGCAAAGTTTGTGGTTTATTTACAGCTCTTTTTCAAAACAGAATTGTCACCCATAAAAATATTTGTATTCCATGTGTCGATTTTGTGAGGAAAAGCCTTTAAGTCTGTTGGCAAAAGGCAATTAGGTCTGTAGGCGTAGGCGAAAAGAACAGCTTATGAATTAGAGAACGCATAGCAAACATACCTGTTATATTTTGCAGTACTCGAGTCAGATACTGAAATTTATCAATGAGCGTTTTTACAAGCTCTTTCGTGGTCACCGGATGTGATCAGTGTTTTGAATACGGTGGTAACGAAAGTCGTCTGGCATTTATAGTGTTGACAAAAACTGTGAATTCACTAGCTGGCGACAACTTATGAATTAAATATAGCTAACCAGTTAAACGACTGGTGTAAAATGACAGAGAAAAACTAAAACCCGGCGTTGTTTAAACACCTGGCTGTCAAACACTAACGTTACATGTTAAGCTAATGGACCCTGGTTTATTTTAAGTGACACTGCTTAATGCTTCACTACTGACTTAAGAAGTCAAGTAGAAATCAATCATGAATTTTACGTATTGAGGAATACTCTACATCTGTTGTCATGGTTTCAATTTATACGCTGCAAACTTAGTAAGGATATCTTGCCTTTAATGCAGGGTATGATAATAGAATATAGAATAATTCATTGCCTGATATTAAAAGAAATATCAATTTAAAATTTCGTGACGGGCTCTCTGATAGTCAGTTAAGGACACTGAAGGTGAATACCCATAGTTTTATTGGCAAGTGTTAAATTGTCAGATTTTAGGCTAGAATCACACAATATTTGTGAAATAAAAATGCAATCTAAGACCCTCCTTGAATTGCTATGTATTAATTGGAAAACCATTTTAAATAGCTCGATACGTTATCCAATCAGAATGCGACTTAAATTTGCCTTTAATTATAGAGCGGTTTCCTCATAATTGTCCTTAAACCAAAACTAAAGTATCACAATAAATGCAAATAACGTAATGAGGCAACCAGGAGTTAAAACAAAAGATGTCAGCCACCGCGGGTGGCAAGCGCGCGAAAACACTGGAGCCAAGCGCGCGAAAACGCCCGTAAACAAGTCGCCACTTAGCTTCGCCTCCGCTGATTGGCTGAAAAAAGTAAACGAGTGAATGAACAACCTACATGTAACATTTTGACCTCATTCGTTAGAGCAGACGGCAAACGTTTTGAAACAATTGTAGTAAGAACTTGACAAAAGTTAAATCAATACACAGAGATTTCAAATTCAACATAATTATTATTTACCACTAAAGAAAAATACAAATGCAACTGAAAAACAAACCGTTGCAGAATCTTTTTCTTCAGTCAAAGGAAACCGCCCTTAGTAATACAATGCTTAGCCGAATTACGGTCGAGGCTTGATCATAAAAACCATGCAGTTCACTAAATGAAAGGCGTCCCTTAAGACGACTTGCGCCATTAAAGATTGCAGCAGTGTCTGGATAAACGGACAATATGTACACACGCTCTCCACTTCTTTGTCGGTTACAAATCGTCACACAACCGACTGCCATGTCTTTTTCAACAAATAGGCAACCGGTTCAGAATTTGAATCACACTCACCACCAGTCACATTATAATCATTCGCTGTTACATTCCGTAGTTTAAATGGCGCAACGTTCCTTTCAGGAATAATGCATTCAAGTAATGGCAAGAAACGATATCAAAAGCTCGGGAGAGAAATTAGGGCTATTTATACGAGAAAAATAAGAAGATGTTTAATTAAGACGCGGCTAAAATAAGACGCGAAGTAGAGCTATTTATCTACGCGCCTTGTTTTGGTCGCGTAGTGTTGCTGTACGGCCATTTATACGTTCAGTTTGCGTCTTTAATAAGACGCGAACAAGCCCATAATTTGTTTATACGAACAATTTCAAGTCTAAACTAAGAGGACCAGGTCAAAACCCTGGCCCAAAATACACCCGCGTCCTGTTTTAGACGCGCGTTGTTTTAGTCTCGAGGCGGGATTTTGTACCATTTATACGATTTATACGCCCAGTTCGCGTCTTATTTTATCTACGTCTTATTTACCCGCATCTTGCGTTTAAGGGGCTTACGGTCTCGGCAATGAAAATTGAGAAGACTAGACTAACATCTTCTGCCTGTTGTGTGAGTGAACAAGCGAGAACTCTTGTCGTCTCTTCAGAAAATTTGAGCATGAATCAAGTTTGACAAAAGCGCACAAGTGTCCATGAAAGCACACAAGCCTTAGCAGTCAGACGACGAAACGAGAGTTTGATCGAATTCTCCGGCGTTAGCTAGCTCTTGTCGACTGAACTTGCATTTTCGTCGGTTTTATCAGCCATGACATCGGTATCGTGTCTATAAAACCATTTATATAGCTAAAACATTTTGCTATTAAATTTCGTTATCAGGTTGGCAGTTTACCCTTGTGTCTTTAATGAACAAAGAGTTGCCCTCTGAGTTAAGTAATGAAAGGCAATAGCCTTTAAGGGTATTTTGAGTGGAAATGTTTAAATTTGGTTTTCAAACAACAATGATAATTGTAGCATCTCCTGGCTACATTGTTTTGTTCAAAGCACTGCTACGTATAAACTTATATTAGAATAAACTTTCGTCTTTCAATAAATCCACAACAATGATGAATACCTGTCTTCTCTTTACCTTTTTCTCAGCAGGTGGGTCATAAAAAATGGATAGGCTGCCTTATTTTCTAGACGCTCTCTTCGTCTCTCTCGATCGCTAGCGTGCACTTTTTAGAATTTTTAAACAAGATTTAGACCGTCTTTAAACAGCTGCTAGTCGAGTGTGCCAAATATTATCCACTTTCTGTTACGTTAGCCACGGAGTGACAGGAAAATGACAAGTTAATATGACCGATATTTACCAAAACGACCAATTAATATCTTCATCAGCTCAACATCGGGCTAGAGTTAATTGGTAAGTAAATAAACACCTTTCTAGCCGTTGTCATTATCTAATGGATGACTTTGAGACACATGTTCAGTCTTTTAGAACGATGGGTGTATAGCTGCGGATCTTATATCTACGATCTTGTATCTTGTGTCAGTAATCGCTTATTTAATTTTATATTTCACTCCATCCAGTTTAAAACGAAATAAATGAACTGTAAAGGATGTAATGGTGGAACTTGTGGTTGTTCAACGTGGTTTGAATAACTTATGGATTTTTTGTTTTGTTTTGCATTTTTCCTTTTGTCACACGGTTAATTTTCTTTAATGTAAAAATATGAATAAATGGGAATTTGTAGTGGGATTTCCACAAAGTGGCTCCTCATCCATCGTTCACAGATCGAGTTGGAATTTAAAAGTGTTGGTTTTTGTGGAGGCAGGAAATCCTGAGAACCCAAAGAAATACCCTCGGAGCAAGGACGAGAACCAACAACAAACCTAACCCACATATGACGCCAGGTCCGGGACTCGAACCCAGGCCACATTGGTGGGTGGCGAGTGCTCTCACCATCTCACCATTGCACCACCCCTGTAGTCCAGGCATTTTGTAATCAGACCTGCTACTAATTGCAACAGAAGCTTTCTCAACGTAAACTAGTTAGAAATGACTTATACAATAACATACTAAAAGTCTCTAAAGATTCAAGCTTGGGAACACCTCCAAATACGATCAACGTCTAACTCGCTTTCTGCTGCAACATGAAAACGAGGCTCTAAACAGGAAGTTGCTGTTTACGGCTGTTTTATTGGTATAAATCATGCCTTTTCTTTAAAATTAAGAACATACTCTTAATACAATGTTTCCCTGGCCTTAATCTTAAAATAAAGACCCATAAAAGAGCAATTTTTAAAATGCTAAGTTATTCGAAAGTTTACATTGGTCAAGACACGTTTATCACTTATCTTCAAGCTAGACTGATAGAGTCATTCTTGAATTGTAATCTACACAGTCATGCTATTCAAGGAAGTCTTCCGAATCTTCACTTTCGTATTCCAAAGCGTTGGTAAAGTTAGTGCACGCGGACCCTTTGCAATGGCCGCAGGCTGGAGAGCACTGCATGCCATTCTTACGGCAGATGCACCTGTAAAAGCGAGTCTGGCGCAGGCGGAAGGTCCGTCGCACAGGAAACAATTGACAGCGAGTTGCTCATCCACTTCATAAACTTAAGGTGATTTCCTCTTTGTGCGGAAGTTTACACTGCAGGTCTGGTGGTAAACTGCGTCAACAGCAGGCAAATCATGCACATTTACTAGGAGCCTAGCTCTTATCGTGTCAGACCCCTCGTCCCCTCTCTCTGAACACATTTTCAATATCGTGCCTTTCGTTTCAATTGTTGTAACCCTGAACGCCTCCCCCAGTCTTTTTCTCTGTTCCCCGAACTCAACTTTGGTACCACAAAAGAAACAGTCAGTTTTGAATGAGAAATATTGTTCTACTTGGCGAGTTAGAGAGCGACGATTACTAGTTGTTTCAGAAGTAAGAATTTTCTTGGCTCGCTTGATGTTACTTGGCAGACAATATTCTCGCCGGCAGTTCTGATGAACCTGCTGCACAGGAACCGTAGTGATAGAATCATTTCGCTCTGTGCTCGCCCGATTAATTCCCGCGCTTCCCTTTTCTCTTAGCGTTACGACCTCGCCCGCGCCGTCAAAGTTTTTTTTTACAAATAACACACTTTTCTGGGTCATACATAGTTGAGTATCTTGTTTTCTGAAATTACAGGCAGATGGCAACGTGTAAAAGACAACAAGGCAACGATAGATGTATCAACAACGCTTTTTGCTCAAAACAATTCTCAATTCTAATAACAGCTATTTGTGGAAACGTCTAGGTTGATTGCCTAAATGTGACTTAAATTGGCTTTCTTGAGTTTTTGATAACGTTTGGTTCTATTCTTGCCAAATTAAGTCTTCGGTAAAAATGAATTTTAGGCAAAACTTTTTGTGCTCAAAACGAATTTATTGTCCGGATAAATTTTCATTTTAGAAAAGTTTTCATTCAGATCTAGAGATTTCTAAGTTATGAGAAAAAGATAACGCACGAAGCGCGAAGCGATAAATGGAATATCAGTTTTCGTGCACTGAGTTGAAACTCAATTTGGGATTCACTATACAGGCCACAATGATTTTTTTGAACTGCATAACCTTAGCACATGACATCCATGTTTATTTTAGCTTAATTTTTTTTTTATGTTTTACATTTGCTAGCGGAAAACAATTGCAAATTCCTACGCTAAATACCTCAAACAGATAAGCAACAACGCAGACGCTTTCTACAAGCTTTGTGTCGATTTGTGTATTTTTATAGATTTAATCATCTTCTTAAAGCAATTATCTGATCTAATCTACATGTAATTGGACTTAACTATCAGGAAAACACACAAAAATATTTCTTTCTCTGCTAGCCCATGCTGAACGTGGCATTAAACTCAAGCAACACAGCAGATAGTAGAGGAGCCTCGTTTCCATGCTGCATTATACAGGGACGATACAGGGTTCTTAAAAAAACCCGTTTTTAGTCACCTTCCCCTGCTCAGATTTTCAGAGACTTTTGATATGTTATAGAGGACATGTTCCTGGATCAAGATCCGTTAAAAAACCTTCTGTTGCAATTAGTATCAGGTTGACCTATTTTATGCGATAAAATGCCTGGACTACTGCTCCCTCAGTGTGGATCGCTTACGACGTTTCAAATGCTTACTGCTGATAATGGGTTTTGGTTTTGTATCACCAGTTGTAGACCTCTGGTGATTGGTGATTCGATCTGCATTGTTATAAATAGTAACAGTTCTTCCATTGGTCCGCTCTGATCGGCTGTTGTGTTGTATGATGGTAGCCAATCTCACTTCCATTGTTCTTGTTCATGGTCATGTTGTTAAGGTGCTTAAATTGTTATGTAAATGGTCTTTTAACTCTGCGGGTATCAGCGTGGTTCACTGACACCAAAAATAATAACAATGCTTATTGTTGTGCAAACTGTAAATGTAACGAAAATCAAGCTAAATATAACACTTTACCACACCGTAAATGTAATAGAGATTAAAGGCAATAACCTGACGTTGAACCGTATTGTTTTGAGTTTACCTGAAGTCTTCCATAAATTAATGAGCGTCCATGCACACGAGGTCTGAACGAAGTCGTCCGAATATTTCCGAAGATTACCGATACTTAACCGAATACTGTTTCAAAGATCCTCAATAGACAAGTATTCCGCAATACTGAAAATGACTGTCCGAACATGTTGAAAGATTTACTAAATGTGTCGCAAAGGTTTGCGCGATAGAGTGAACATGATATATTAAACGGTTAGAATCCAGGAGTATCAGTAGGTCGTATAGTGTGATCGTCCGGGTGAGAGTAGTTCTGAATATGAGAAGAACTGTTGTTGGTGACTGACGTTTCTACAACCTGAGTGGAAGTCATCTTCAGAGTGAAGCTTAATTAAGTCAAAAGTTGTTGTCAGTGAAGGATGTTTTAAGTCTGGTCCGTTGAAGTTGATTGGTCAGTTTAGCCGTGATGCTATTGGCTGTAGATTCGTGTAAGTGCAAAAATGAAGAAATCAACATTATTGCGCTCCATGATTTGGTCTTATCATCGCTTCTCGTTATGTCCGAGTTGTTGACTGTTTCAAAGCGTGCAGCTGTTACAAACATTAAAAATTGGGCTAGATCACTCAGTTATAAATGTCCACCACCCAAATGAAAACTAGTCAATCGTTGTTGTGCCAGGTCAGATATTTGTTAAGCTAAGCTAAAATAAATTTCTGCTGCTGGGGCTAGAGGATCTGTCCCTTATGTTCCAATTTGAGATTCCTATATCAATGTTATGTTTCTCTAAAATGTGTTACACATGGCATCATAAAAACCATGCAGTTCACTAAATGAAAGGCGTCCCTTAAGACGACTTGCGCCATTAAAGATTGCAGCAGTGTCTGGATAAACGGACAATATGTACACACGCTCTCCACTTCTTTGTCGGTTACAAATCGTCACACAACCGACTGCCATGTCTTTTTCAACAAATAGACAATTCAGAATTTGAATCACACTCACCACCAGTCACATTATAATCATTCGCCGTTACATCCCATAATTTAAATGGCGCATCGTTCCTTTCAGGAATAATGCATTCAAGTAATGGCAAGAAACGATATCAAAAGCTCGGGAGAGAAATTAGGGGTATTTATTCGAGAAAAATAAGACGATGTTTAAATAAGACGCGGCTAAAATAAGACGCGAGGTAGAGCTATTTATCTACGCGCCTTGTTTTGGTCGCGTAGTGTTGTTGTACGGCCATTTATACGTTCAGTTTGCGTCTTTAATAAGACGCGAACAAGCCCATAATTTGTTTATACAAACAGTTTCAAGTCTAAACTAAGAGGACCAGGTCAAAACCCTGGCCCAAAATACACCCGCGTCCTGTTTTAGACGCGCGTTGTTTTAGTCTCGAGGCGGGATTTTGTACCATTTGTACGATTTATACGCCCAGTTCGCGTCTTTTTTTTCTCTACGTCTTATTTACCCGCGTCTTGCGTTTAAGGGGCTTACGGTCTCGGCAATGAAAATTGAGAAGACTAGACTAACATCTTCTGCCTGTTGTGTGAATGAACAAGCGAAAACTCTTGTCGTCTCTTCAGATCAGAAAATTTGAGGATGATCAATTTTGACGAAAGCGCACAAGTGTCCATGAAAGCACACAAGCCTTAGCAGCCAGACGACGGAAGAGAGTTTGATCGAATTCTCCGGCGTTAGCTAGCTCTTGTCGACTGAACTTGCATTTTCGTCGGTTTTATCAGCCATGACATCGGCCGATCGTGTCTATAAAACCATTTATATAGCTAAAACATTTTGCTATTAAATTTCGTTATCAGGTTGGCAGTTTACCCTTGTGTCTTTAATGAACAAAGAGTGCCCTCCGAGTTAAGTAATGAAAGGCAATCGGCCTTTAAGGGTATTTTGAGTGGAAATTTTTAAATTTGGTTTTCAAACAACAATGATAATTGTAGCATCTCCTGGCTACATTGTTTTGCTCAAAGCATTGCTACGTATAAACCTATATTAGAATAAACTTTCGTCTTTCAATAAATTCACAACAATGATGAATACCTGTCTTCTCTTTACCATTTTCTCGGCAGGTGGGTCATAAAAAATGGATAGGCTGCCTTATTTTCTAGACACTCTCTTCGTCTCTCTCGATCGCTTGCGTGCACTTTTTAGAATTTTAAAACAAGATTTAGACCGTCTTTAAACAGCTGCTAGTCGAGAGTGCCCAAGGCCAAATATTATCCACTTTCTGTTACGTGAGCCACGGAGTGACAAGAAAATGACAAGTTAATTTGACCGATATTTACAAAAACGACAAATTAACATCTACATCAGCTCAACATTGGGCTAGTGGTAATTGTTAAGTAAACAATCACCTCTCTAGCCGTTGTCATTATCTTATGGATGACTTTGAAACACAGTCTTTTAGAACGATGGGTGTATAGCTGCGGATCTTATATCTAAGATCTTGTATCTTGTGTCAGAAATCGCTTATTTAATTTTATATTTCACTCCATCCAGTTAAAAACGAAATAAATGAACTGTAAAGGATGTAATGGTGGAACTTGTGGTTGTTCAACGTAGTTTGAATAACTTATAGATTTTTTGCTTTGTTTTGCATTTTTCCTTTTGTCACCCGATTAATTTTCTTTTATGTAAAAATATGAATAAATGTGAATTTGTAGTGGCATTTCTACAGAGTGGCTCTTCTTCCACTGTTTCCAGATCGAGTGGGAATTGAGAAGTACTGGTTTTTGTGGAGAGAGGAAAACCGGAGAACCCAGAGAAAAACCCTCGGAGCAAGAACGAGAACCAACAACAAACTCAACCCACATAGGTCCGGGAATTGAACACGGGCCAGATTGATAGCAGGTGAGCGCTCTCACTACTGCACCACCCCTGCTCCCCAGTGTAGATCGCTTGCGACATTACAAATGCTGTAGCTAACTGCTGATAATGGGTTTTGGTTTTGTATCACCAGTTGTAGACCTCTGGCGATGTGGTGATTTGTGATTCGATCCTCATAGTAACAAATAGAAACAGTTCTTTGATTGGTCCACTCTGATCGGCTGTTGTGTTGTTTGATGGTAGCCAATCTCACTTCCATTGTTCTTGTTCATGTTTATGTTGTGAAGGTGCTTAATTTGTTATGTTAATGGTCTTTTAACTCTGCGGGTATCAGCGTGGTTCACTGACACCAATAATAATAACAATGCTAATTGTTGTGCAACAAAAAATCAAGCTAAATATAACACTTTACTCCACCGTAAATGTAATAGAGAATAAAGGCAATAACCTGACGTTGAACCGTATTGTTTTGAGTTTACCTGAAGTCTTCCATAAATTAATGAGCGTCCATGCACACGAGGTTTGAACGTATTCGTCCGAATTTTTCCGAAGATTACCGATACTTAACCGAATACTGTTTCAAAGATCCTCAATAGTATTCCGCAATACTGAAAATGACTGTCCGAACATGTTGAAAGATTTACTAAATGTGTCGCAAAGGTTTGTGCGATAGAGTGAACATGATATATTAAACGGTTACAATCCAGGAGTATCAGTAGGTCGTATAGTGTGATCGTCCGGGTGAGAGTAGTTCTGAACATGAGAAGAACTGTTGTTGGTGACTCACGTTTCAACAACCTGAGTGGAAGTCATCTTCAGAGTGAAGTGAAAAGTTGTTGTCAGTGAAGGATGTTTTAAGTCTGGTCCGTTGAAGTTGATTGGTCAGTTTAGCCGTGATGCTATTGGCTGTAGATTCGTGTAAGAGTGAAAATGAAGAAATCAACATTATTGCGCTCCATGATTTGGTTTTATCATCGCTTTTCGTTATGTCCGAGTTGTCACTGTTTCAAAGCGTGCAGCTGTTACAAACATTAGAAATTGGGCTAGATCACTCAGTTATAAATGTCCACCACCCAAATGAAAACTAGTCAATCGTTGTTGTGCCAGGTCAGATATTTGTTAAGCTAAGCTAAAAAAAAAATTTCTGCTGCTGGGGCTAGAGGATCTGTCCCTTATGTTCCAATTTGAGATTCCTATATCAATGTTATGTTTCTCTATGTACCCACGCTCTCCACTTCTTTGTCGGTTACAAATCGTCACACAACCGACTGCCATGTCTTTTTCAACAAATAGACAACCGGTTCAGAATTTGAATCAAACTCACCACCAGTCACATTATAATCATTCGCCGTTACATCCCATAGTTTAAATGGCGCAACGTTCAAGGCTTTCAGGAATAACGCATTCAAGTAATGGCAAGAAACTATATCAAAAGCTCGGGAGAGAAATTAGGGTTATTTATACGAGAAAAATAAGACGATGTTTAAATAAGACGCGGCTAAAATAAGACGCGAGGTAGAGCTATTTATCTACGCGCCTTGTTTTGGTCGCGTAGTGTTGTTGTACGGCCATTTATACGTTCAGTTTGCGTCTTTAACAAGACGCAAACAAGCCCATAATTTGTTTATACAAACAGTTTCAAGTCTAAACTAAGAGGACCAGGTCAAAACCCTGGCCCAAAATACACCCGCGTCCTGTTTTAGACGCGCGTTGTTTTAGTCTCGAGGCGGGATTTTGTACCATTTATACGATTTATACGCCCAGTTCGCGTCTTACTTTATCTACGTCTTATTTACCCGCGTCTTGTCGTTTAAGGGGCTTACGGTCTCGGCAATGAAAATTGAGAAGACTAGACTAACATCTTCTGCCTGTTGTGTGAGTGAACAAGCGAGAACTCTTGTCGTCTCTTCAGAAAATTTGAGCATGAATCAAGTTTGACGAAAGCGCACAAGTGTCCATGAAAGCACACAAGCCTTAGCAGCCAGACGACGAAACGAGAGTTTGATCGAATTCTCCGGCGTTAGCTAGCTCTTGTCGACTGAACTTGCATTTTCGTCGGTTTTATCAGCCATGACATCGGTATCGTGTCTATAAAACCATTTATATAGCTAAAACATTTTGCTATTAAATTTCGTTATCAGGTTGGCAGTTTACCCTTGTGTCTTTAATGAACAAAGAGTCCCCTCCGAGTTAAGTAATGAAAGGCAATCGGCCTTTAAGGGTATTTTGAGTGGAAATTTTTAAATTTGGTTTTCAAACAACAATGATAATTGTAGCATCTCCTGGCTACATTGTTTTGTTCAAAGCACTGCTACGTATAAACTTATATTAGAATAAACCTTCGTCTTTCAATAAATCCACAACAATGATGAATACCTGTCTTCTCTTTACCTTTTTCTCAGCAGGTGGGTCATAAAAAATGGATAGGCTGCCTTATTTTCTAGACGCTCCCCTCGTCTCTCTCGATCGCTTTTTAGAATTTTAAAACAAGATTTAGACCGTCTTTAAACAGCTGCTAGTCGAGAGTGCCCAAGGCCAAATATTACAGTGTTACGTGAGCCACGGAGTGACAAGAAAATGACAAGTTAATTTGACCGATATTTACAAAAACGACAAATTAATATCTACATCAGCTCAACATCGGGCTAGAGGTAATTGGTAAGTAAACAATCACCTCTTTAGCCGTTGTCATTATCTAATGGATGACTTTGAAACACAGTCTTTTAGAACGATGGGTGTATAGCTGCGGATCTTATATCTAAGATCTTGTATCTTGTGTCAGTAATCGCTTATTTAATTTTATATTTCACTCCATCTAGTTAAAAACAAAATAAATGAAGTGTAAAAGATGTGATGGTGGAACGTGTTGTATTTTAACGTGGTTTGAATAACTTATGGCTTTTTTGTTTTGTTTTGCATTTTTCCTTTTGTCACACGATTAATTTTCTTTAATGTAAAAATATGAATAAATGAGAATTTGCTGTGGCATTTCTCATGGCTCTTCATCCATCGTTCACAGATCGAGTTGGAATTTAGAAGTGTTGCTTTTTGTGGAGGGAGGAAAACTGAAGAATCAGGGAAAAACCCTCGGAGCAAGGACGATAACCAAAACAAACTCAACCCAGATAGGTCCGGGAATTAAACCCGGACCAGATTGATAGAAGGTGAGCGCTCTCACCACTGCACCACCCATGCTCCCCCTGTGTAGATCGCTTGCGACGTTTCAAATGCTATAGCTAACTGCTGATAATGGGTTTTGGTTTTGTATCACCAGTTGTAGACCTCTGGTGATTGGTGATTAGTGCATTCCATCCTCATAGTTACAAAAAGAAACTATTCTTTCATAGGTCCGCTCTGATCGGCTGTTGTGTTGTTTGATGGTAGCCAATCTCAGTTCCATTGTTCTTGTTCATGTTCATGTTGTAAAGGTGCTTGAATTGTTATGTAAATGGTCTTTTAACTCTGCGGGTATCAGCGTGGTTCACTGACACCAAAAATAATAACAATGCTAATTGTTGTGCAAACTGTAAATGTAACGAAAATCAAGCTAAATATAACACTTTACCCCACCGTAAATGTAATAGAGATTAAAGGCAATAACCTGACGTTGAACCGTATTGTTTTGAGTTTACCTGAAGTCTTCCATAAATTAATGAGCGTCCATGCACACGAGGTTTGAACGAAGTCGTCCGAATATTTCCGAAGATTACCGATACTTAACCGAATACTGTTTCAAAGATCCTCAATAGTATTCCGCAATACTGAAAATGACTGTCTGAACATGTTGAAAGATTTATTAAATGTGTCGCAAAGGTTTGCGCGATAGAGTGAACATGATATATTAAACGGTTAGAATCCAGGAGTATCAGTAGGTCGTATAGTGTGATCGTCCGGGTGAGAGTAGTTCTGAACATGAGAAGAACTGTTGTTGGTGACTGACGTTTCCACAACCTGAGTGGAAGTCATCTTTAGAGTAAAGTGAAAAGTTGTTGTCAGTGAAGGATGTTTTAAGTCTGGTCCGTTGAAGTTGATTGGTCAGTTTAGCCGTGATGCTACTGGCTGTAGATTCGTGTAAGAGTGAAAATGAAGAAATCAACATTATTGCGCTCCATGATTTGGTTTTATCATCGCTTTTCGTTATGTCCGAGTTGTCACTGTTTCAAAGCGTGCAGCTGTTACAAACATTAAAAATTGGGCTAGATCACTCAGTTATAAATGTCCACCACCCAAATGAAAACTAGTCAATCGTTGTTGTGCCATGTCATATATTTGTTAAGCTAAGCTAAAATAAATTTCTGCTGCTGGGGCTAGAGGATCTGTCCCTTATGTTCCAATTTGAGATTCCTATATCAATGTTATGTTTCTCTATGTACACACGCTCTCCACTTCTTTGTCGGTTACAAATCGTCACACAACCGACTGCCATGTCTTTTTCAACAAATAGACAACCGGTTCAGAATTTGAATCACACTCACCACCAGTCACATTATTCGCCGTTACATTCCATAGTTTAAATGGCGCAACGTTCAAGGCTTTCAGGAATAATGCATTCAAGTAATGACAAGAAACGATATCAAAAGATCGGGAGAGAAATTAGGGCTATTTATACGAGAAAAATAAGACGATGTTTAAATAAGACCCCCGGGGGGGGGGGGGTACCCAAAAAAGTTTTATACGGGGAGGCTCCGCCCCAAGTTCTAACCCCTTACCCTTTTATATACCATTTTTCACAGAAATTGTACCCCTTTCGTATACCTTTAACTGAAAAAGGTACCCCTTTCATATACCTTAGAGTCATGGCGTGGACTAAAATAGGACGTTTTCTGGTCATTTTTATGTAGCGCTTAATAAATTAAAATAATACAGCCATAAATTGCGTCTCTTCGAAATATTTTTATTAAAGGCTCTTTTAAATAGCCAAATGACAGATTTCCATACCCTTTCATATACTTAAACTCGTGAAATCTTTACCCTTTTATATACCTGGCGCCTGAAAAAGGTAACCCTTTCGGGCGGAGCCTCCCCGTATAGGCCATTATAGGGAGTACCCCCCCCCCCGGGAATAAGACACGGATAAAATAAGACGCGAAGTAGAGCTATTTATCTACGCGCCTTGTTTTGGTCGAATAGTGTTGTTGTACGGCCATTTATACGTTCAGTTTGCGTCTTTAATAAGAAGCGAACAAGACCATAATTTGTTTATACGAACAGTTTCAAGTCTAAACTAAGAGGACCAGGTCAAAACACTGGCCCAAAATACACCCGCGTCCTGTTTTAGACGCGCGTTGTTTTAGTCTTGAGGCGGGATTTTGTACCATTTATACGATTTATACGCCCAGTTCGCGTCTTTTTTTCTCTATGTCTTATTTACCCGCGTCTTGTCGTTTAAGGGGCTTACGGTCTCGGCAATGAAAATTGAGAAGACTAGCCTAACATCTTCTGCCTGTTGTGTGAATGAACAAGCGAGAACTCTTGTCGTCTCTACAGATCAGAAAATTTGAGGATGAATCAAGTTTGACGAAAGCGCACAAGTGTCCATGAAAGCACACAAGCCTTAGCAGCCAGACGACGAAACGAGAGTTTGATCGAATTCTTCGGCGTTAGCTAGCTCTTGTCGACTGAACTTGCATTTTCGTCGGTTTTATCAGCCATGACATCGGTATCGTGTCTATAAAACCATTTATATAGCTAAAACATTTTGCTATAAAATTTCGTTATCAGGTTGGCAGTTTACCCTTGTGTCTTTAATGAACAAAGAGTGCCATCTGAGTTAAGTAATGAAAGGCAATAGCCTTTAAGGGTATTTTGAGTGGAAATTTTTAAATTTGGTTTTCAAACAACAACGATAATTGTACCATCTCCTGGCTACATTGTTTTGTTCAAAGCATTGCTACGTATAAACCTATATTAGAATAAACTTTCGTCTTTCAATAAATCCACAACAATGATGAATACCTGTCTTCTCTTTACCATTTTCTCGGCAGGTGGGTCATAAAAAATGGATAGGCTGCCTTATTTTCTAGACGCTCCCCTCGTCTCTCTCGATCGCTTGCGTGCACTTGTTAGAATTTTAAAACAAGATTTAGACCGTCTTTAAACAGCTGCTAGTCGAGAGTGCCCAAGGCCAAATATTACAGTGTTACGTGAGCCACGGAGTGACAAGAAAATGACAAGTTAATTTGACCGATATTTACAAAAACGACAAATTAATATCTACATCAGCTCAACATCGGGCTAGAGGTAATTGGTAAGTAAACAATCACCTCTTTAGCCGTTGTCATTATCTAATGGATGACTTTGAAACACAGTCTTTTAGAACGATGGGTGTATAGCTGCGGATCTTATATCTAAGATCTTGTATCTTGTGTCAGTAATCGCTTATTTAATTTTATATTTCACTCCATCCAGTTAAAAACGAAATAAATGAACTGCAAAGGATGTAATGGCGGAACTTGTGGTTGTTCAACGTGGTTTGAGTAACTTATGGCTTTTTTGTTTTGTTTTGCATTTTTCCTTTTGTCACACGATTAATTTTCTTTAATGTAAAAATATGAATAAATGAGAATTTGCAGTGGCATTTCTCATGGCTCTTCATCCATCGTTCACAGATCGAGTTGGAATTTAGAAGTGTTGCTTTTTGTGGAGGAAGGAAAACCGAAGAACCAGGGTAAAACCCTCGGAGCAAGGACGATAACCAAAAACAAACTCAACCCACATAGGTCCGGAAATAAAACCCGGACCAGATTGGTAGCAGGTGAGCGCTCTCACCACTGCACCACCCCTGCTCCCCAGTGTAGCGTTTCAAATGCTATAGCTAACTGCTGATAATGAGTTTTGGTTTTGTATCACCAGTTGTAGACCTCTGGTGATTAGTGATTTGTGATTGGTGATTCGACCCTCATAGTAACAAATTGAAACAGTTCTTTGATTGGTCCGCTCTGATCGGCTGTTGTGTTGTTTGATGGTAGCCAATCTCAGTTCCATTGTTCTTGTTCATGTTTATGTTGTTAAGGTGCTTGAATTGTTATGTAAATGTCTTTTAACTCTGCGGGTATCAGCGTGGTTCACTGACACCAAAAATAGCAACAATGCTAATTGTTGTGCAAACTGTAAATGTGACGAAAATCAAGCTAAATATAACACGTTACCCCACCGTAAATGTAATAGAGATTAAAGGCAATAACCTGACGTTGAACCGTATTGTTTTGAGTTTACCTGGAGTCTTCCATAAATTAATGAGCGTCCATGCACACGAGGTCTGAACGAAGTCGTCCGAATATTTCCGAAGATTACCGATACTTAACCGAATACTGTTTCAAAGAACCTCAATAGTATTCCGCAATACTGAAAATGACTGTCCGAACATGTTGAAAGATTTACTAAATGTGTCGCAAAGGTTTGCGCGATAGAGTGAACATGATATATTAAACGGTTACAATCCAGGAGTATCAGTAGGTCGTATAGTGTGATCGTCCGTGTGAGAGTAGTTCTGAACATGAAGAACTGTTGTTGGTGACTGACGTTTCCACAACCTGAGTGGAAATCATCTTCAGAGTGAAGTAAAAAGTTGTTGTCAGTGAAGGATGTTTTAAGTCTGGTCCGTTGAAGTTGATTGGTCAGTTTAGCCGTGATTCTATTGGCTGTAGATTCGTGTAAGAGCGAAAATGAAGAAATCAACATTATTGCGCTCCATGATTTGGTTTTATCATCACTTCTCGTTATGTCCGAGTTATTGACTGTTTCAAAGCGTGCAGCTGTTACCAACTTTAGAAATTGGGCTAGATCACTCAGCTATAAATGTCCACCACCCAAATGAAAACTAGTCAATCGTTGTTGTGCCAGGTCAGATATTTGTTAAGCTGCTGCTGTTATGTTTCTCTAAAATGTGTTACACATGGCACCGCAGTTTTTTAACTTCAGACAAAACCCATTCTAAGTAAGTTGATTCAATTATTCAGTCCATTTATAAAGCTAAAACATATTTGCTATTAAATTTCTTTATCAGCTTGGCAGTTTACCCTTGTGTTCTAAATGAGCAAAGAGTGCCCTTTAAGTTAAGTAATGAAAGCCTGAAAGAAAATTTTGAGTGGAAATTTTATAATTTGGTTATCAAACAATAATGATAATTATAGTACCTCCTAGCTACGTTGATTTGTTCAAAACACCGCTACGTATAAACTTACTATTAGAATAAACTTTCGTCTTTCCATTAATCCACAACATTGATGAATACCTGTCATCTCCTTGCCTTTTTCTCAGCAGGTGGGTCATAAAAAATGGCTAGGCTGCCTTATTTTTTAGACACTCTCTTCGTATCTCTCGATCGCTTGCGTGCACTTTTTAAGAATTTTAAAACAAGACGGAGACCAACTTTAAATAGCTGCTAGTCGATAGTGCCCAATAATATCCATTGCCTGTTACGTGAGCCACGGAGTGACGAGGATATGACAAGTTAATATGACCGATATTTACCAAAACGACAAATTAAAAACTAAATCAGCTCAACATCGGGTCGGAGTTAATTGGTAAGTTAACAAAAACCTTTTTAGCCGTTGTGATTATTCAATGAATGACTTTTTTTTTAACAGTCTTTTAGAACGATGGGTGTATAGCTGCGGATGTTATATGTAAGATCTTGTATCTTGTGTCAGTAATCGCTTATTTAATTTCATATTTCACTCCATATGCATCCAGTTAAAAACGAAATAAATGGAGTGTAAAAGATGTGATAGTGGAACGTGTGGTTGTTCATCGTGGTTTGAATAACTAATGGCTTTATTGTTTTGTTTTGCACTTTTTCTTTTGTCACACGATTAATTTTCCTTAATGTAAAAATATGAATAAATGAGAATTTGTAGTTGCATTTCCACGGAGTGGCTCTTCATCCACTGTAAGCAGATCGAGTTGGAACTTAAAAGTGTTCCACTTGGTTTTTGTGGAGGGAGGAAAACTGGAGAACCAGGGAAAAACTCTCGGAGTAAGAACGAGAACCACCAACAACTCAACCCACATATGACGCCGGGTCCGGTAATCGAACCCGGGCCACACTTGTGGGAGGCGAGCGCTCTCACCACGCCGCCACCCCTGCTCCCCCTGTGTAGATCGCTTGCGACGTTTTAAATGCTTACTGCTGATAATGGGTTTTAGTTTTGTATCACCAGTTGTAGACCTCTGGTGATTGGTGATTGGTGATTCGATCCTCATAGTTACAAATAAAAACAGTTCTTTCACAGGTTTGGTCTGATCGTCTGTTGTGTTGTATGATGGTAGCCAATCTCAGTTCCATTGTTCTTGTTCATGGTCATGTTAAGGTGCTTGAATTGTTACGTAAATGGTCTTTTAACTCTGCGGGTATCAGCGTGGTTCATTGACATTACAAGTAATAACAATGCTAGTTGTTGTGCAAACTGTAAATGTAACGAAAATCAAGCTAAATGTAATACTTCTACTCCACGTACAGTAAATGTAATGTGAGTTAAAGGCAATAACCTGACGTTGAATCGTATTGTTTTAGTTCACCTGAAGTCTTCCAAAAAATTACTGAGCATCCATGCACTGGATGTCTTAACGAAGTCGTCCGAATATTTCCGAAGATTACCGATACTTAACCGAAAACTGTTTCAAAGATCCTCAATAGTCACGGTATTCCGCACTACAGAAAATGACTGTCCGAACATGTTGAAAGATTTCCTACATGTGTCGCAAAGGTTTGTACGATAGAGTGAACATGATATATTAAATGGTTAGAATCCAGGAGTATCAGTAGGTCGTTTAGTGTGATTGTCCAAATGAGAGTAACGTTTCGACAACCTGAGCGGAAGTCATCTTCAGAGTGAAGTGAAAAGTTGTTGTCAGGCGAGGATGTTTAAAGTCTGGTCCGTTGAAGTTGATTGGTCAGTTTAGCCGTGATGCTACTGGCTGTAGATTCGTGTAAGAGTGAAAATGAAGAAATAAACATTATTGCGCTCCATATGTCATGCTATTTACTTAAAGACGATTTGGTGTTATCATCGCTTCTCGTTATGTCCGAGTTGTTGACTGTTTCAAAGCGTGCAGCTGTTACAAACATTAGAAATTGGGCTAGATCACTCAGTTGTAAATGCCTACCACCCAAATGAAAACTAGTCAATCGTTGTTGTGCCAGATCAGATATTTGTTAAGCTAAGCTTAAAATAAATTTCTGCTGCTGGGACTAGAGGATCTGTCCCTTATGTTCCAATTTGAGATTCCTATATCAATGTTATGTTTCTCTAAAATGTGATTCATATACATGGCACCGTAGTTTTTTAACTTTAGACAAAGAGCATTTTAAGTAAGTTGATTTCGTTATTCAGACCATTTATATAGCTAAAAGATTTTGCTATTAAATTTCGTTATCAGGTTGGTAGTTTACCCTTGTGTCCCTGATGAACAAAGAGTGTCCTCTTAGTTAAGTAATGAAAACCTTGGAGAATATTTTGAGTGGAATTTTAAAAAATTGGTTTTCATACAACGATGATAATTATAGCATCTCCTGGTTACGTTGATTTGTTCAAAGCACCACTACGTATAATCTTATATTAGAGCAACTTTCGTCTTTCCACTTATTCAAAACATAGATGAATACCTGTTTTCTCTTTACCTTTTTCTAGCGGCAGGTGGGTCATAAAAAATGGATAGGCTGCCTTATTTTTTAGTCGCTCTCTTCGTATTTCTCGATCGCTTGCGTGCACTTTTTATGAATATAAAAGCAAGATTAAGGCCGTCTTTAAACAGCTGCGAGCCGAGAGTGCCAAATATTATCCACTGTCTTTTACGTGAGTCACGGAGGTGACAAGAAAATGACAAGTTAATAAGACCGATATTTACCAAAACGACAAATTAAAAACTAAATCAGCTCAACATCGGGTCGGAGTTAATTGGTAAGTAAACAAAAACCTTTCTTACCGTTGTGATTATACAATGGATGACTTTGAAACACAGTCTTTTAAAAGATGGGTGTATAGCTGCGGATCTTATATGTCATCGCTTATTAAATTACATATTTACTCCTTTTAATTAAAGACAAGACAAATGAACAGAATGAACTGTAAAGGATGTGACGGTGGAACTTGTAGTTGTTCAACGTGGTTTGAAGAACTTAAGGCTGTTTTTGTTTGTTTCGCAGTTTTCTTTTGTCACAAGATTAAGTTTCTATAATGTAAAAATATGTATAAAAGGGAATTTGCAGTGGCATTTCCAAAGAGTAGCTCTTCATCTACTGTCTCCAGATCGAGTTGGAATTTAGAAGTGTTGCTTTTTGTGGAGGGAGGAAACCCGGAGAACCCGGAAAAAACCCTCGGAGCAAGGCGATAACCAACAACATCTCAACCTACATATGACGCCGGGTCCGGGAATCGAACCCGGGCCACATTGGTAGGAGGCGAGCGCTCTCACCACTGCACCACCCCTGCTCCCACTGTGTAGATCGCTTATAACGTTCAAATCTTTTTTTTTTTTTTTTTCCTTTATTTTATTTACAACACAAACATACTAATACTTACATAAATAAATGTATATAATATTACAAAAAAATTAAGACGCGGAACTCACATTAACTATGCTTACAATATTTACGAGACTTATGTTTTAACAAACTAAAGCTACGATTACACTTTCAAATCAGTTACTGCTGATAATGGGTTTTGGTTTTGTATCACCAGTTGTAGACCTCTGGTGATTGGTGATTGGTGATTCGATCCTCATAGTTACAAATAGAAACAGTTCTTTGATTGGTCCACTCTGATCGGCTGTTGTGTTGTTTGATGGTAGCCAATCTCAGTTCCATTGTTCTTGTTCATGGTCATGTTGTTTAGGTGCTTAAATTGTTATGTAAATGGTCTTTTAACTCTGCAGGTATCAGCGCGGTTCATTGACACCAAAAATAATAACAATGCTAATTGTTGTGCAAACTGTAAATGTAACGAAAATCAAGCTAAATATAACACTTTACTCCACAGTAAGTGTATGTGGGGGGGGGGGGGGGGGCTATGTAACTTCCAGAATATTTAAGCAATCACAATGAAACTTATAGGATGTATAGTATGCCCAAACATCTTTCTTTTGGTATTCGTCACGTGGGATGATGAAGTCACATCACGTGACAATTACATCATTATTTCAAAACAGCCGCCATCTTGGATTTCAAAAATTTTTCCAAAATGCCAGAAAACCACCGAAAAATACTGCAAAGTACACAAAATCAATAAAACTGTGCTTAAAAACTGTAAAAAGGTAAAAATTAATTGCATTTAAGTTAATTCTCATTAATAGAAACAAGAAAATTAAAAATTTGGGAAAACATGCCCATCAAAATGCCGTTGCCATGGTGATGTCAATTTCCTGACACAACATCCTATCCTACCAAATTATTTCCAGATGAATTTTAGATAAACTCACAAAGTTTGGCAGGGTTTGGTTGAAACTTGAAAAAGTAATAGGCGTTCAAAGTCAGCACGGGCCTCAAACCCCCCCCCCCCCCCCCCCTCGGTCTGAATAGGGTTAAAGGCAATAACCTGACAGACCTGATGTTGAGACGTATTGAGCCTTACTAGAATAACTGAGCATTCATGCACAGGAAGACTTAACGAGGTCTTGCGAATGATTCCGAAGATTTTCGATGCTTAACCGAATACTTAGTCGAAGATATTATGGAAATATGCAAAAACATATCTCGTAGATTGAAAATGCCTGTCCTAAGATGTTCAAGATTCCCTACGTGTGCGCAAAGATTTGCGCGATAGAGCGAATATATGTGAACAAAAATACTAAAATTTGTTGCGCTCAAACGTAAGAAGGATTTGTCCGAGGCCAGTGTCAGGTTATTTCAAAACATGCCGCTTTTCAGTAGGATGGCTGAATCACTATAACTGCAAATCAGAAATCGGGTTTTATCAGACCTATGACCCAAATGAACACTAGTCTGTCCCGCTTTTGTGCCACTCGCCAGGTCAAATACTTGTTAAGCTGAGCACGAGGTCACTTCCTTGGAGAACATCTCAATGTCCTTTATATCCCAGATGGGCTGGGACTAGAGCGGAATCTGTTTCTTATCATGCAAGTCAGGATTCCCATATCAATGTTATGTTTCTTAAAATGTTTTTCACTGGCCGCCCAACAGCTTTCTAGCTTTAGGCAAAAACCAAAATTAAGTAAAGTTGATTTCTAATTCATTATTCAAACCACGTGGATGATCTTCATTATTCAAGTGGAAACTCAAAACTCCGATCAAAGTCATTAGACCTTAATAAAATATTGTTTGCTGGAGCTGCACTTATCGTTATAACCAACTACGTTAAACGACCGATCACTGTGATTGACCGATCTTCTTGGATAAGACTTCATTTTACCCTCACGGTGTCTCTCTCCATGGCCATGCACCCAGGGCAACCTGACAGAATGCTGGGGAGTAGCCTGTGATGGACTAGCATCCCATCCAGAGAGAGGGAAGGGGCTGATACTCCTAGCCATCTCATACTACAGGAACCGAAGTCAAACGCCAGGGTTTATGAGCCACTAGGCTTGATAAGTTTCTTCTATCACTTCCACCACCACCACCACAACTACTAAGAACGGCAGCGACGCTAAGTGAAAAATAAAGTTATGTTTCTACAAGAATACAGAATACGAAGCATCGGCCGTCGTGGTTGCGTTCTTCACAATACGCAGAACTGGGTCATTTCACGTTGTGTTTTGGAGAGGACGGCTAAGAAATTTAATGTAAAACACACATCGTGAAAAAAAAAAACACAGCAGACCACACGTCGTGGTCTGCTTCTACTACGACTACAAACAAAGACGACGATGCTAGACATTAAGGGTTACACTCTGTTAAAGCATCGTTAACATAGCACCTGCCTAAAATACCATTGGACAGGTGTAACATGCTGGTGTGACTTATCAGTTGCTGAGCAATAAATCCGGTATTTTACTGCCAATACAATATTAACTGATATGCGTGGTATTGCATATTCTCCTCTAATCACGAGTTATGCCATTTTCTTTGGGCAAATTAATCTTCAGAGTATCTTTAAAATATTTAGCAAGCTTCTTCGCCGACAACAACAGAAAAAAGTCGTGCGCTGTTCAGTTCATTGAGCCGTTTTGAAAACAACAGCGCACGGGTCACGCGGCGGGTCATCCCTAGCGGCAAGATATCCTCATCATGCACATGGCCTCTCGGTTACAGAAGTAGACTGTTCACATCCCTCTATTTTTTCGTATTTGTTTTCCGATCGATGAGCACAGGGAAAGAACGGCGAGAGAACTGGACGCTAGTGCAAAACGGGGTGCGCAAGGGGTGTCCACAGCCTCTCTATTTTTCAACGCAAAAAGAAGCAAGAGAATCGGCGAGCAAAGCGTGCGTGAGAATGAAGCGCGGGAGAGAAGGGAAATGGTAGTTAATAGTTGGGCCAGCAATTGGACCATTTCGTATCGAGATCGGTAGTACATATATTTTTTTAGATGAAGATTATAATTTTCTGTAGTTCTTTGGTTAAAGGAATTATTTAAGAGAGTAGAAGCAATTATTTGTTTGAATTTGTACAAAATCGCCATATTTTATACATTTTAAACATTGCTGGTGGCAAGCAGGTACTAGAAGTTCTTTGACCAAAATTTACGCGATTAGATGAGAGCTTTAAAGTGCCTTAACACTTGATAAATCGATTTTCTTATAAGATAATGCATATTTTATTAAATGACATAAAGCGCTACTTCTTTGTTCAAGAGACGGAATAGCACCGGAACAACGCGCTATGTTAAAATTCTGACTTGATACTGGGGAAGGTTACCGGTCCGAAACAAAGAAATTGGAATAAAAGGAAGACAAGGGAGTATAAGATTCAATTTTCTTGTATATGTTCAAGTAGAAGAGGCAGTGGCCTTCTACTTTGCGGGCAGTGCAGCCAGTGCTATGAATATAGCGGTCTGGGTTTAGGCCAGTAATGAACACTGTGTCATGTTCTTAGGCAAGAGCCTCTCCCCACCCAGGAGTATAAATGTGTACAGGCGAAGTCTTAGAGGAACCAAACAAAACAAATCAATAGAAAACGACCGTTTTCTGTTTCATATCCTTATGCAAACAATCTGTTTGAAAGTTTGAGAGAATTTTAAAGTGGTTATGGGAGGCTCGGTGGCCTCATGGTTTATAGCCGATTGGACTCCGGATCGAGCGGCCCGGTTTCGAGCCCTTATCGGGGTCTCATTGTGTTGTTTTCTTGGGCAAGATACTTAACTCTCATAGTGTCTCCCACTCCACCAAGGTGTATACTGAATGGGTACCGGCGAATTTAATGCTGGGGGATAACTCTGCGCTAGACTAGCATCCCATCTAGGGGAAATAGAAATACTCCTAGCTAGTCGCTTCATGCTACGGAAACCAGAATATGCTCCGGCCTGATGAGCCACTAGGCTCGTATGCAGACTTTAAACTGCCGCTGGGGTAGACATAATCGGGATAGCTCAGTACTGACGCGGGCGCCAATTTTTATTTCTTGTTTTATTTTACATCGTCATCAGTCGTCATCGATAACAGTAACATCAATGACACCAGGAAGTTTATCCAGTTTCTTTGTGAGCGCTATTTTCAGTCTGTTAAGATATTTCTTCTTCCAGTCAATCTTCTCTTCCGCTATTCTCTCGTTAGTGTTTTTAATTTTCTTGATTAGTTCAGCTTTCAGTGCATTGATCCGAGACTGTTCGTCGTCTTCCAACTGTTGGTTTAAACTATCTTTGTTGACATTTTTGTGATCGACCGAATCTGGTTTTAACGATGGATTCATTATTTCGACTTCATCGTCCGTTTCATTTTTGACAGCCTGGCACAGCTTGACGAGCTCTGTGATGCTCTTTGATGGTCCTTCATTGATACAACCCTGCTGATCGTTGACGGTCTTGTCTTTTTCGTTATTTTCAGTATCACGAGAAGAGTCTGGAATAGAATCTCGTGTAGGGGGTGAATCTATTATTTCAATAACATCTTTTGTTCCATCTTTGTCAAGATGATTTGTCTTACCGACCACACATGACTTAGAAACCTCGCCAAGCTTAGCAGCCTCGCAAGGCTTAGCAACCTCGCCTAATCTAGTAACTTCGCATGGCTTGGTAGCCTGGCAGTGTTTATCAATCTCGGAATTGCCTCGGACTGTTGCTCCATTAATGCCGCTCTTCTGACCACTCACAAACGGGGGCACGAAACGCCATTCTTGTGGTGAACTCTCTGGAATGTGATCTACGGGAGTGTGAATCGGATTTAACGTATTGTTGGCAACACATCGTTTGTCAATTTTTGGAACAGTTCGTGGCTGCAAGTTGAGGCTGTAAAATCGTTGACCTGAGAAACCAGTTGCTAAACTAGGGTAACTGGGCGAAATTGGCGCCGAATTTTGTGGCACAACGCTGCAAAAGCGGAGTTGCTGACTAGAAGTTATGTTACTGTTCACAGGTCGTCCAGTCTCCTGCGACCAACCGTTAACCGTAGCAGCTGAAGAGATTGGGAACGAAACTGCAACATTTCCAGACTGATTTGAATGCAGTCCGGAAACCGTGTTTCCGCTGTGTGAAAACTGCTGGCCAGCATTTTCGGACCTGCTTTCTTCGTCTATGACTGAATCAGTCGCATCAACGTAAACGGAGTGCCGCTGATCGATAACGAGTGCAGTCGCAGTTCTCTTCGGGCTGACGTTCTCCCCATCTGTTGACCGACTGATTACTCCGTATGATATTTGAGAAATTACTGGAGTCGCGCTTGCAACAGTTGAAGGTTGCGTTACTTGAGAATGTTGGGTCGCCGTTCTTTCTCTTTGCACAGAATGAGTGTTTTGGGCGGAACCGTCAACTCTGGTTAAAAGCTCTCTTAACTGCCGAAATTGAGTATTGTTCGAGGCAATCGTTTGCTGATGCCGTTTCCACGACTCGATTATTTGCAATACTTTGTCACTGCCCTGAGCTTCTCCATTTGAAAGCAAACCACCTTGTAAAAGATTAACGTTGCGTTGTGCCGCATCAGAATGAGGCTGTGAGTGTACAACACCGCTATTTTGAACCACACTTTGATTTGGATGATACCGCTGTCCAACATCGTCCATACCTAAGTTATTACCTACACTGGCAACAATTCTGCTGCTAGTGCTATACCCATCGGCATGCGCAATTTTTGGCCCCACAGAAGCGACGGTACATGGAAGTTGCTGAAGTGGTCTAGCCATCTCTTGACATCTGTTAATTGATGCGGTCCTATTAAGTACATCATTTGTAACATTTTCGTTGTTAGTTTGCCTCCCCAATCCCTGAGGCCTTGTGTTAACTACGTTTGTAAGTTCTGAGGAATCGCTTCTTGTCAAGACCGGTTTTTCACTCGATGCCATTTGATGGGCGATATACTTCATCAACTTTCTTCTCTGTGCAATTCTATTGGCATTTGTTGCCAATGCACTTCTGCTACCGAGACCAGGAAACGCAGGTCTATTTGAGTTGTCTACGTCGATTGTTTCTCTACTAAAGTCACATTGCCGACCAGAAATAACTGTGTTATTTTCACTGTATGGAATTTGTGCTGTGGTGTTCGTATATTGTTGTTGACTTATTACATTCGTAGTATTATTCCTCGGTTGATTTATATCTACTAAGCCTCGATCCACGATAAACTGTTGATTGCTCATAATGTTCGAAGAGGTATTCGCACCACTGGGGGCCTGAGAACGTACGTTGATCGGAATTGCAGTTGAATTCTGTAGTGTACCGTTAGCAACCACTCGGTGCCTATCGGCGTGCGCTTGTGAAGGAAAACCCTGCTGACCAGCAGGTACCGGTGGCCTTTGTCTGTGCCCGGATGATTCTGCTCTTAGAACATTTGTCTGGTTTGCCAGCTGCCTCCTCTGTATACGCATGTCACCGTATGCAGTTTGGGGCTGACCTAATGTTGCAGGCGCAGTCCGCTCTCGAGCATTTGTAACATCAGACGTGTGGACGAAAGTATTTTGCACTTTCGTGCTTCTAATTTCTGACTGCGTAGGGTTACGCGTGGTGATTCTTTGATAAGAAGGATGTGTTGATTGCTCTGTAGCGATCGATGAAACATTTGTTGTTCCATCTGGCTTATCTAAAACCCTCTGCGGACCAGTATCTACACTTGTCCTGCCATTTTCTTGAGATCCGGTGTTTCCTTCTCTTGGAGCTTTGGCTAAAATCGAAGTCTTTCCCGTGTTATCGGTATGAATCAAGTATGACTCTCCTTTATGTTGATAACGCCTTACAGCAAACACTTTATCTTTTATCACCAGAAACATGTCGCTCTTACCATCGTCTTGGGTAAAGGTAAATAAAAGATCGTATTGTTTTCCTGATTGGAAATTTGTCGGAGACTGAATAGGGGAGTTCCTTGGAATTTGATTCGCAGGGGACGAGGTCCTCGGATCTACTTCATAAATATTGGGGGCTTCTTCCACATTAACAGAGTCAATATTTTGATTTTGACAATGTATCTCGAGCGCTGGTGGTGAACTTGTTGTCTGTTGGAAATCATGATGCGATTCTACTATTGGTGAACTTGACGAAGGCGTTGAGATCGAGTGAACGCCGACAAGTTTAGGAAAGAAGTTATGGTCATATGCAAATCCTTCGCTTGTTCCGGAGTCTAGACTTTTTATAGTCCTTAGAATTGGCTTTGTTGTTTCAACCTGAACTTGGTCCGCAATGGAGAGCACTGATGTTTCTCCGTTGCGTTTATCAACGGAGGTCGACAATGCTTCAAGACTTTCATACCTAGTTTTAACTTCATTCGCATCTACAGCAATGTGAACCGAGCCATTTGAGTGCCTTTCTTTACGTTCAAAAACTACTGTGTCTGCTTGGGCTGATGAAGGCCTATTCGGACTATTCGCGTTGTCGAAATACGGGCTATTGTCCCCCAGAAACGAAGTGATATTTTCGTAATTATCGTTTTCAAATGAATAAACCACTTCATTCACGATATTCTGCAGACTCGTTTTACTTGAAAGAAAAATTCTTTCTTTATCCTCACAGAAGGATGGATCATTCTTTTCCTGCTTGATACGCTTTACATGGGGCGTGGTCGCCTCCTGTGGGCTGTCAATCAAGGGGCGTTTGACTGTGGAACCAAACACGGGTGATGCAAAATGACACGTTTCCTCTGTTGAACCATGTTCTTGTTTCACGGTGCACGTGGAAAGGGTTTCTTCATTTTTAACGATATTACTTGGAAACAAAAAAGCAGGCAGCTCTTTGTTTTGCTGCGTTTGCATTTTGCTGTGGGTGTCACCAGTACCAGTCCTCTTTCACTCTCTACTCCCCTGCACGTTTATACCAAAGATAACAATTGCATGCGCTTAGAAGAAAGCAATACTTGTGCCATCGAAGATAGAAGCAGAGGACGAACTGAGAATCGCCTTGAAATCACTTTAAGAGGCATTGACTCTGTGGAATAAAATGGACAAAAGCGCTCATTAGAGAAAACTTTTTTGCGATTTTTACGATTTATTATCTTTTACTGGCACGGGATAGGGCACTGCGCTTGTAAATCAAGAAGTACAGTCAGCCCTCGTTAAAGCGGACACGCTCGGGGCGTCGTTAAGTGTCCGTAATAGCGGGAGTCATTTCCAGTCAAACCTCTTCCGCCGGGGATATGGATTTTGTCCGTGATAGCGAGTGTCGGCAATAGCGGGGTGTCCGCAAGGTGAGAGTTGACTGTACCGCCAGTCCTTAGGATCGTTATACACAGATGTCGTTTCTCCACAATATGATAAATTTTAATATCCGCACAACTCGTAAGCCAGACAGTCTTTCTTTTGTTTAATAACGGTGGTACTGTAAAGCCAGTAAGGTTCGTCTTGTGAGTTGTCCTGTTACTTCCTGTTAGTACCGTGCGTTTTATAATTATTGAGTTCTTATGGATTCTCATTCAGGAAGTCACCCAAGTAAATCACATAACACTTACGGAAGCAATATCTCACAGCTTGAGGTCATGTGAGGTGAATCTTACACTGGACAGAACCAATGAGGGATATATGAGGAGGTTGAGTCATAGCTTAAGTAAGAATTGTTAATTAGCTGAGAGCAAAGGTAAAAGAAGTCATTGAAGCGGATTAGCGCTGAACTAAAAGCGTTGTTTGTTGAGAGCTTGAAAACACTAGAAAGGCGACCCAAGAGAGCAGGTGAAAACAGGTGGAAGTATTTCCCGCGCATGCAACTACGAGTCAATGGAGTGAATGGAGTATATGTATATTTATTAAAAACTAGCAATGGTATATTGCGATACCTTCTCATATCCAACGCGCGCTCGAAGAATAATTGTTAAATATACTAGACAATCTTATTGAAGATCGTGAAAAGACAAATTTGGAGGTGTTGGAAGTGATGTGTTCTTTCATGTTATAGCATTTCAAGTCCCATTAACTGTATGGAGGAAACAGCGAGTTGACTTTTCGAACAAAGTACTAGTATTGATAGAGCGGAATAATGACACAATGCCGTGCACAAAACAAAACAGAGGAGTTTATTGAATTTATCTTGACGCCCTTAATACTGTGATTAAACGTATGATACGGCTTCCTACATAAAATACGACGACCTATATGCTTCTGATCTTTTTGTCTTTGTTACATAAAGGAACCAATTTTAATTTTTTCCCACCCGCCAAAGTTTACAATAACCCTGTGAACAGTCGTATTGCTATCAATATTACTAGAAAACGTTTATTGAGGTCGGCGATCGCGTACGATCAAAGCCACTTGTTTTAAAACGCATCTGGAGGGGGATGTATCTGATACTATCTATTGGTTAAAATTTTTTACTGTTCACAACCTCTCTATTTTTCAACACAAAAGAACGCGAAAGGCAAGTGCGATCGGGAAAAACGACGGGGTGGGAGAAGAGGGGAAGAGAGCGAAGCTCCCCCCCCCTCCCCTCGACCCGCCTCCCGTTTTGTGCTGGCGTCCAGTTCTCTCGCGATTCTTTTCCCGCGTTGAAACGATCAAAGAAAAAATACAAGAAAATAGAGGGTTTTTCGCGATCGCACTTGCCTTTCGCGTTCTTCTGTGTTGAAAAATAGAGAAGTTGTGAACAGTCAAAAATTTTAACCAATAGATAGCATGATCAGAAACATCCCCCCATCCAGATGCGTTTTAAAACAAGTGGCTTTTACTCAAAAGCGTTTTGTACGGGGAGGCTCCGCCCCAAGCTCTTACCCCTTACCCTTTTATATACCATTTTTGCCAGAAATTGTACCCCTTTCGTATACCTTTTAATGAAAAAAGGTACCCCTTTCATATACCTGAAAGTCATGGTATAGACTAAAACATGACGTTTTCTTGTCATTTTCAAGTAGCGCTTAATAAATTAAAGTAATACAGCCATAAATTGCATCTGTTCGAAATATTTCAATTATAAAGGCCCTTTCAAAAACCTAAATTACAGATTTCCACACCCTTTCGTATACCCAAACTTGTGAAATCCCTACCCTTTTATATACCTAAAGCCTGAAATAGGTACCCCTTTCGGGCGGAGCCTCGCCGTATATACGTATAGGCCATTATAGGGAGTACCCCCCCCCCCCGGGGCATACCCTTTTGGAACTCGTGAAATCCCTACCCCCTTTATATACCTACAGCCTGAAAAAGGTACCTCTTTAATATAGGGAGGGGGCATTCCGTACGCTTTAGGTTGTTAGGCTCGTCTGAAGTTTAATAATTTGTCTTAGTTTTCTGTATTTATCTTGACGTATAATACCGTAAAACTCCGGTTATAAGCCCTGGGCTTATACAACTTCGTAAGGGGTTTTGTGTGGGCTTATAAGTGGGGGGGCTTATATCCGGGAGGGCTTATAAGCGGAATAAAAAAAAACGTTTCGAAACGAGCCACAGGAGTGTTGATCGAAATACGTTTTTTAGTTAAAAACGCACAATGAGGCAACATTTAGCCCTGTTTAGTACTGTCGTCCAGCACAGGGGGGCTTATATTCGGGGGGGGGGGGGGCTTATAACTGGATGTATTTTTTTGTTTCCAGGTAGATGGGCCTATAACCGGGGGGGGGGGCTTATAACCGGAATTTTACGGTATGTCTCAGACGATCATCATTGCTGTCGTTATTCTCTTTTACAGCCGTTATTTTGGGTCGTCACGCTCGGTTCCAGAAGCGTTGTGTGACGACATAAATAATGGCTACCTGTGAAATTGACTTAAAATATCACCAAAATTCTACACAAAACTGGGTTCTTCCTCTGAGCTATTGGTTCGACAAAGTTATATGCCTTGAAGAATCGTCTTCCGAGCCGGGATGTTTTTACTCAGAATGTAGTAAATTTCTGTGCACGTGCGATCGTAGCCTGCGTCGATCGCCGTGTTCAAAGTGTAATATATTTTTACATATGAATATATATTTTTAACATACAAAAAACGCGAGGGAAATATGTTTAAAGTATCAAATACAACAAAAAGAAAATAAGTGGTCTTTAAAAGGAAGTAAAAAAAATTGTCGTTCCCACACCGGGAATCGAACCCGGGCCACGGCGGTGAGAGCGCCGGATCCTAACCACTAGACCATATGGGATCTGACGACAAAATTGGGTCCAAGTTTATTACTTCAGCCATTTACGTCTGTTTACGTCCAGCGTCGTAATATGGCATTGCACAATCCAATCACCTAGTTTTGTTACCTTTATAATTTAATGTCGCATTGCATATCACCGAATCACTTGGCTTGTTCTGAATCAATTGACTACATGTTTATTATTTCACTGACTGACTTTGCTGATTTTGACTCGCTTGAAATCAATGTCAATTTTTGTAGCGGAGTCACTTACACCTATCAGTGCACATATACACTTACCTCGTTTTTGGCCCTGCTTATTTTCTCGAATTTCAGTGTTCCGCTTTGATCTTTCGTTCCATCTTCACCGCTTCTCTTTCGGCCCGCGTTTATTCGGCACAAAGACTTTAAAATATGAAAAGTGCTCATGCAAAGCTTTCGTACTTAAGCGCTTAATTAAAATAGATTCTTCAAAAACAAGACGCAATTGCAAAATGGTTTTCCATTGATATTATCAGTCTGAAGTGTGTGGGTTTTTTTTCAGACAGTGGAGGCGAGATCTTCAGAGACTTTAGCGGCTATTTTGGCCTTTGAGAGCGCGGTGATTCTTGCTTTTCACTGGCGGCGAAGACCACACACAAAAGATAATTGATCGGTACTCAGTTTTGCATGTAATAAGAATTGTTTACCTAAGAAAAGTCTTTGTCCAAACAAATGTGCGCGGAAAACAATGATTCATTAGATACACAGCTGTCTTATTTACTTTCGCTTCCTAAACACGAGCTGTTCACGTGATTTCGGCTTATATAAAAGAACTCCGATTGCAGTGAGTTACAGCTTGAGAGGCTGTTCGTGAATAGACGCGTTTGAAAACACCTCTTTAAAAAAAAATTAATTCAGGCGGATATACTGTATTGTAATACTGATACTAACAAAGAAGCATTGTTTTACGATAGTCGAAGGAGAAACCGTCGGTTTTGAGCGAAAAGCTTAAATTTTAGCGGGATTTTAGGTCTGCCTATTAACTAAGGCTGATGAATTTTGACAATGCACTTTTATAAAAAAAAGAATGCAGCTGTCTTTACGACTCTCCTGGCCACGACACGTGCTTCTTTTGTTTGAGTTCAGTGGCTTGACAGGTAGCCAATATTGTAACTGTAGAGAGCGTTCATAACAATACGTCTACTTGTCTGCTCTAAACGCTTATAGGCTGATTGTTAAATCAAAGTAAAATGATAACTGAATCATGACGAGCTACCGGAAGAAATAGACCAGTAAATATGCTAAACATTTTCAATTAAAAGAGCGTGTAGCTGACGTGAAACTCTCAAAATTGACCAAATTCGTTTCTGTAGCCGTACTGAAGTACTGATGATCGGAGAAATAGACCAAAAGAGACTCGAAATTCTAAGTCATCTGACGACTATTCAGTATCAGGTCTGTATAGTCAGCTGTACAGTCCAACGAAGCTTTTATCATACAGGTTTCTTTTGTCACAAAACTATCTTACAAACATGTTTAGCATATAGTAAAACCGCAAAGTAGTGCAACACAATGGAACCCGTCCGCAAGTGTATTCGTTGGGAAGAGTAGCTGTCAATCACAAGGTAAAGTTTTCTTGAGCACGTGATTTTAAGAAGTTAAGTATCAAAGTCTGTGGAGCTTGAAAGCTCTGTTTATCCAGTTTTGTACACGCGAAGATGTAGTAGTAACTAAAACATAACAACATAATCCTCTTCGCGCCTAGGAGGCACATAAGGCTGAGACCAGAGATTTCCATTGCTCCCTTTCCATGGCTACCTTCTCAAGTTCTTTCCACGTCTTCCCTGCTGTTTTCATTCCCTCGATCGTCCTCCTCCAAGTCTCCCGTGGACGTCCTTTCTTCCTTCTTCCACTATCCGGTGTCCATCTTAATGCAGTTCGTGTAACTAAAACGCAGTGTAGAAATAAGGATGAGAGAGATGAGCGATTCGTAGTTAACTGAATGTGCACAATTTTACTTCATTTCTACTTCAACGAACTGAGGCTAGATTAGACAGACTTTGAACGTACTTAAAAACTTGAAGCAAAACAAGACCCCTATAATATAGAGTATAACAAATACTGCATGGTAAGCCAAAAACTGAGAAAAGGTCAGAAAAGACCGAGTATTAAAAACTCGGGATCAAACACCTAGCCCAGTCTATCAATACTGAATTGCTTTCAAGTAAGATAGACACCTATCGTTTTCGAAAAAAAAATGATATTATTTTAAAAAGGTGAAGAAATCTGATTGCAATATTTTTATTAGTTTATTAGAAAGAACTTGCAATTACGTCCGCGAATGTGCTAGCCAAATTTTGGACATTGGCCTTTGGACCAGTTCCATCAGGCCGAGGGCGACATAAGTTCGAGGACAAAGTTCAGTGAAGGCTTACTGGACTTTGAACAGATCATGTGATTTGTTGATCTAAAATTTCAAGAGAACCTAATTTTAGAAATAATACCTCTAAGAACCGGCTGTAAATTACCATAATATAATATTTGAAAATTTAAAAGTATGACTGTTTTGTCAGCGAAGCGCGATGCGAAGATTTTGTACAATCTTTGTGTATAAATAAACTTGATTTGAAGGGGGAAAAAGTTTTCACGAAACTCGGCACTGAAGTTCTATTTTGACGTGAAATGTTTTACGAGGGATATAATTGAGCTACTTTCACAGATAAACTTGACCAGATGGCAAGACTCACTTTTGCATCATTTTCAGGCCGTCAAGCATCAATTTTGTTATATTTACTTTCCTGGACAACGCTTATCGATGTAGCCGTCAAAACTATCCCCCACCTTTTTTAAAAAATAGGTCACCAAGGGTGACATGAGTCTAATGCCGTATGGCATAGGATCAGACGTCGTGCCGGTTTGGTGAGGTTTGTGTTCGGGAGTTGCAGCAGCTAGGGGCTCGGGAGATTGGATGAAAAGAAACAGTCAAAGACACAGAAGGAGTTGATGATCTTGTCCGTGAAATTGAAGAGCGTGACGAACATGTTCAAAAAGGGGACTCCATTTTACTCTGAACAGATTGCACAAGTACTCGTACGTGCACATGAGCCTCGGTAAACTCACTCATTCCTTCAACGCTGGAAACTAGGCTCGGCTCCAGAGCGAAGACTGTGGTTCACTCCACATCATTTTGATACTGGAACTTGTCTCGAGTCGCAGCGCGGCGCCGGGAATGCTCGCGGCAAACGCAATTTAGTCGCGTCTTGATACATCCTGTACATCTTTTTTTGATCACTGAATGTCACAACGGGAGTTTCTATTTTTTAATTTGTCGCGCGTCGCGTAATTCTCCGTCTTCTAGACTAACTGATAAAAGAAGAAACATGTCGAAATACGTCCTGTCAAGATGTGACGGAGAACTATGCGTGGGAACAAGTGTCGCTGATTGGCTGAGACTTCGCGTGTCCGTCGGAGTCTTCCACTATCATGTTTTCTACATACAGCGAACGATATCGATCCCGAACCATTCCCTGGGATGCTAACAGCTTTTCAAAACAAAGTCTAATGCGCATGCGCAAAGCGCACGCAAGCATAGACTCAAAAATTAATGTGATAGGCCTGGTTTGACGCGCTAATTAATTCGATTAAACGCCGCGGCGTTTATTTCGCGATTTGAGTGCGGCGTTTATTCGAGGGCGGCGATTATTTAAAATTCAAGTTATTCCTTGTAACACTAGTATGGTAACTGAACATTTGAATTTCAAAAACAGAAAAATGTTTTAGTGCTTGTCGAAAAACACATTTTCAATATCTTAATACATTTTTACAATTATCATTGCAATAGGAGATTCTTTTGAGGCTTGGTTAAACTTGATTACTACTGCATTTGCTTTTTGACTCTATAATTGTAAGAAATGCCGCATCATAATGCGGCGTTTATTCGAGGGCGGCGTTTATTAATATTTCTTCCCTAATGTACGGCGTTTATTTGACGCATGAGGGCGGTGTTTATCTGAGGGAGGCGTTTAATCGAATAAATACGGTACAGATGATGTACACTCTTTTTTTATATAAGAACCATTTTTATTAAGAACGTTGACGGAGGCTGACGTTTGAGAATTTAAGAAAATGTATGGGCTAAAATAAGAACCGAACTTCCTCAAGCTCAGCTAAATTTAACGCGTTCTTAAGCTTATAAAAAAATAAAGAGTGTATCAGTTTTTGCCTCCTCTCTGCAGTTGGTTAATTAAAATGACAGACAGCTCCAAATCATCTAGGTTTTTCAATTTCCTTCGGTTTAATTGTTTTTTGTCTCACTGACAACACACAAGACAAAACAGATGTTTTCTTTGTTCTGTGAAGGCTGTAAACTCGTAAAGTAAAGAAAAAGTACAAAGCCCACCGTTTATAGTGGTTGTGCAATGACTTTGGAATTAATTTGCGTGATGCTGTGAATTAATTTTTCACTGATGTATGCAGAAATCTGCCGGGCTAGTTTGGGTAAATTTTTAATTTGAATAATGTTCTGTATTTGCTTTAGAAACCTTCCGTTTGTAGAACATCGAAAGCTGTCCTTTTTTCGAAAACTGTCCTTTTTTGCCCTTTTTTTTCGACAACTTTCCTTTTTTTTCGCTCGGTCTGGCGCCCTTCGCCGCACGACGTTGGAGCTTCGCTCGATATCGCACGCTGTTTTCGCGTTCGCTCAACGGATTTTTTAGCGAAAAAGAGAAACTTCTCGCAGTCTACAGAGGTTACAACAGCTAACATAAGCGGAGGCAGACCGTTCGATTTTGCCTTTAAATTTTTGACCAAATACTAGTACTGTTTGGTAAAAAAAAATTCGGGAAAGAGCAATTTTTTTTATTATTATTATTGACTGTTTCTTTGCCAGTTTATGCCTGAAAAACAAGAAAGAAAAGAAAACATGTCAGAAGGTAAAAGAAAATGTTTCCGGTAGGGCTCGAACCTGCGACCTTCGGTCGGCCAGTTCAATCCATATTCCAAAATGGCGGTCCTCGATGCACTCATTGTTTTACGCGGACGTGATAACCACTACACTACGGCAACCACTGTGATCAAAACTCGGTAAAAATGTGGAGCGGTTTCATTGTTAGAACGGAGTTATACAAACTGCTTGAAAATCGATTGATAAAGAGCCGGTTTGTATTCTGATTATTTTGATAATGGATTGTGCTCCCAATTTAGTGAAAGGGTACTCAACAAAGGAGACTTCAACAAAAGAGATTAATGATAACTTTTGTGTGACCTTACTATTAAGTTGGAAGTGAAAGTGAACCTGAAAGAGGCGTTGCGTTACGTTGCGTGACAGTTCCAAAGTTAAGAAGTGAAAACTAGCCATTCACGGATAAATTGCACGTACGATTTAAATCTTTATGATTGGCTAAGAAGCTTAAAAACCAATTGAAAGCTGTGGGAAAAATTTTTCAACCGTGATGGAAGGTACAGTGCTGTAAAAAAATCTCAAGTTAATCTAGCAATGTTCGAGTTCCTCGTTTCCAGGTTTCCTCTCGCATATTTATTTTTAGTTCTCTGCTTAGCTCGCGTCTGTAAATGTTTTCTTCCGTGTTTATTTGGATTGCTTTCCTAGCGAGTCCGTTAAAATATTTTGTCCGCACCGTAATGCAGGTGACGGATCCTGAACGGACCGACTTGTTGGCTTCCACCGTTAAGTACGAATGGTACGAATTGACAAAGCGTTCGGTCCCTAGCGTTAATTAGCCAAGTCTTCATTATCTTCCGCTTATGAGAAGCAATTTATGGATCGTCAAGAATTGTGTCCTCAATACATCAATTCCAAGTACATGGCCGCTGTTAAACCATGCACTGAATTTAGATGTTCGCGCTTATCATGATCTATCGTGTTATTGATGTACATGGAAGTTTGAAGAGCACTCGTCGTTTTTTCCTCGCTCGCCCCCGTTTTTCCCTCTTCCCCAAGTACCGAAAACCTGGAACAGGCTATTGCGAAGTAAGAGTTGCTCTCGGCTATGCTCCTACGCATCTCTCGTGCTCTCCAAACTCACGCATGCATATTCATTTAGCAATTAGACTGCGAACTTTATAATAGGTCTCTGTCGGCTGTAAGTTGGCGTCTCAGGGGCGAAGTCCCGAGCCATCTATCAAAGTCAATAGCTGAAACCGAGAGCGAGCGGTTTTATTAACCTGTTTAACATAAAACATCGATAAGAATGACTTATTGAGGGTTTTGTTTAATACTTTTCGACCTCAATGCCTGACACAATGCCGCGCGCGCTCCAAGAGCCTACTTTCGATCGATAGTAGTAAGCTGTGTGGGCAATAAGATTGCGCGAGTTTTCTAATAATCGGTCACTGGGTTATGTTAATACTCGCGCGTACACGCCAAATAAACTTCGTTTAAGTATTTCCCGTTGTTTGCCTGTGCTTGGTCGTAAACTTGGTCGTGAACGTGAACAAGGAAGTAATGTACAACTGAAACGGGGTCGGATACCGGCCCTTCAGCAGCACGCGATGTTGTTTACAATTCTATATTGGGTTCTTTGATTTAACCAATCACAGTCTAAAACGTACGTGATCGTGTTGAGAGTTATAATTAGGTTATTTCCCGCCATCTGTCGTGTTCACTGTGCCCCCTACACTGGTATGATTTTGATTGGTTCGTCAAACAAAACCCACTAAAAGTTATCAAAACTGATGTCATACAATAAAAAGGCACTTTTGTTAGAGTGTAACGGTAGGGCGAGCATCGCTGTAAATAGCTCATTCAGTTTCTGATCACTGCAGTTAATGAGTCGCTGATACGGGGTTAAAGTTCTTGTTTTAGAAGGTGAGCTTTTTTTATTTTAAGTGAGTTTTCACACACTTGCAGTTGTTAGTAAGATCATGTTATCAACAGTATATTCAGTTCAAACCTTGGTAGAACAACTCGGTGAGTATTTAAAGTGATTCGCATCAGTTAAGCTACGGTACATGATCTGTTTTTGCGCACTCACTCTGTTGTGCTCAATAAGGGCATCTCAAGATGCTGCTGGAAGTTGATACGATCAATTTCGTGAGTAGAAACAGGTAATGACGAAAGCTTTCATCAAATTCTTTTGCGTTGCGGTTTTCCGTTCAGTTCACCGTTAAGTAGAAGTTTCTTTACTGTCCGCATTCACCGCATTCGATTCCAAGTTTGGATCATAACTTAATACTGACTCCGATCTTTAATATAGCCTGAAAGTAAAATGCCACCCGGCCTTAAGTGAAATCCATACAAGAAAGTGACCGTGAGATAGACGAAAATGTTTCTCTAAACTGATATCCCTAGCCCTACCCCTTCAGGAATACAGTTGTCAAGTTTGAAGCACTTGGCACCCAACACATATACATATACTCACAATGGTTCCACGTAATATGTTTTGCTACTTGGCCTCCCCACTGTGCTCCGGGGCGGTCACGCCGATCTGCATCGTCGCACGTCGGGCCCCCCCCCTTCGTCTCCCCCTCTGTCTGGTCCACCTCAGCGTGTTCTCTCCCCGGGTCGTCGGGAGTGCCAGTCTGATTGTGGGAGTCGGTCCATTCTCTCTACGTCCACTCTCGTCCCCCCATCGGGACGGACAAAAGGTGTAATTCATTACATATGCACGAACCCCACTCAGGTGGGGTTCGTGCATATTTATGAGCCTAACGACTGGCGTATTCGTGAAAACCGGTTTTCGAAGCCGACTCGAAACTGACTCGATTGCTCAGAAGCGATGTATAAGTCTGAACGAGCTGTAGCTTTCTAGTTTCGAAATAAGTTGACTGATAGTTTGGAAGAATGAGGCAACGGCATTCTTCGAAATCACGTTGGTTATGACGGCGAAAGAATACAACGAAAGGTTTTGTTTGTTTCGCGGGCCGACAAAGCTTCGACATACAATAGCTAGCATAATCTCACAAGGTTTTTAAAAACTTCCGCTTCTACAAGTTGACGAAGACGTTTAAAAAAGCAAAACCTCTATAGTTAATAAAACAATTCACGATTTAGATTGAATCGATGCGCCAGTTTATGCTTGCAATATTTTTGTGAGCGGAATTTTTTTGTTAAATCCAGCCGGTCCAATTCAGCTGGTCGAATCACACGCGCCGACCAGATTTTATCTTCCGATCTTTAACTAAAAAGTCGCAGCAAGAATTAAATCTCCGCTTAAACAAAGTTTACAAAGCCATTTATAACAGTGAAAAACTCTGTAGTTAAAAAAAAATGATTTTAAAATGATGCACCGAGTATGCTTGCTACATTTTTGCGATCGATTGTTTTTGTTCAGATCTAGCGAGTGTCAACACGCGCCGACCAGATTTTTTTCTACAAGGCTGTCAAGGGTGTTTACAACAGCAAAAAAATCTGTAGTCAAAGAAACAACTCATGATATTTAACAAAATGACGCGCCGAGAATTCCTGCGAATTTTTTGTGAGGGGGGCACTACTGAGGAGAGAAAATCTAGATTTTATTGACTAAAAATAGTTTTAAAAGGGTAAATCTTTTTTGACAGCTGCCAAAATTTATTTATAACTTAAGGGCAGACGAAAGGAGTGAAAACCGTGGAGGGTGGATAAAAACATGAATATAATAGCTTCATAATTAAAGACCCTCCCAAGCTTGCTAATTAAAATAATTAACGACGTGACACCGATCATGATAATGAATTAGCTGAGGTAATTAAGCGCTAAGAAAGTTTTAAAACCTCGTCCAACAGAAGGATGGTCGCATACTATTACTTTTTCTATTCTGTGGATAAGCTACTTAGTTCTTTCAATTCGACATAGACGGAGTGTGATAAATTGCGTATTTTTGAAACGCAGTGCAAAAGGTTCCGTGTTGAGCGTAGATTACAACTTTTTTTTTGTTTCGTCTATGCCAGTCATGCGCGTCGACTGGGAGAGCAAGTGACTAACTGAACTTGCATTAGGTAATTAGCCCTGAGGTTTCAATACGAGGGGGTTGGACCCCATTTTATAAGGCTAAAGGTATGTGCGGCACAAAACGGTATAGGTTTGGTCTAACCGTTTTGGTCTGAAATAGATATAGATTTTGACAATTTTCTGCTGAAATAAGTTCCTGTTTTGCTCTATGGTGTGGAAAAAAATTTAAAAAATGACATATTTTCTTTTGAAGGGGGCAAAACCCAATCCCAAAATGCCTGCTTGGGTGTGTCCCTGTCCCCCCCCCCCCCCCCCCCCCCAACAGGCTGGAGGCTTCTTGATGGGTACCACTGATTGAGGCACATTTTGAAATTTATGCGATATGATTATTTATACTTGGTGCTTTGGAAAGTTCATTTAACTTGGATCCGCCCATTAGTGGGGTGAAAAGGTAAACAGAGATTAAATGAGTTCGCTTGATCTATCTTCCAGGGTGGTGCCGAAGATGATTCAAAACAAGATCAGTCCATCTTTTTCTCAGTCCTACTGCGGCTGTGATAGATTTCATCCAAGACGCTGTGATGCTTCATGGAGTTTCACAGCTTCAAGTGAAAACCTTGCTCGCGCTAATGGGGAAGGCGGGCACGTGCCCAGTGCAGTCCAGAAACAAAGTCGTTATTGTAAGTTGATAAGAGTACTTTATTTGCACTTGTGTATATTCATACATATTTAATTTCACTCATGTTTGCCTATAGAAAAAATCCGAATACGTAACTCATTTCATACCTCAACTTGACACTATTAAATTGACAGAACAGTTAACTGTAAAATTAATTGTGCAATTTTAGCCCGCTTCGGGAGCATATCAGACTGTGATATTGTGCAATGGTCGAGCAAAGGTTCTCATCTTGATTGTTCAAGTCTTAGAAATAAACTGTTTCAGCTTAGACTTCTTATCACCTTACCGTTAATGGTGTCCTTCTTTTCACCCAGTGTGTTTAATTGGCAAAAGGCCGTTGATTCTGAACAGTTCTGAGAACAATTTGTTGAAACAACTGCGGCGAGAATCAGACTTGAGTCACTTGGCGCGCAATTTTTGACTTGATATTGGCTTACTCTCTTTTCCACATAGTTTAAAACTGTTTTACTTTTAGTCAAAGTTTTACAACACTTGGGTGGAAAAAATACAGAGTTATCAGCAGACAGTCATTTTGCCCAAACTATTTATGTTGTCTTAGAATATTTAATAGAGAGATTTGATATATCGTAGGATTGCAGGACAGTAGATAGAGTTTCCGATTGGGTTGTGTGCAGCAAAATTAAAACGAAAGTTTAACTTTCCCTTCCCTAATAAAACTAAAGGATAGATTTACATGAGTTTTCTTACTATTATAATGAGCACTTTTACGAAATCAATATGAAAAGAAAAACAAAAAATGTGTGCAATGTAGAAGTGATTTAAGCAATTGTATAACAAAACAATAAATGCGACGCACTCTGGGCGCTGTTGGCGCCATTTTAAAGAATAGGTCCTTGACGTTTATTGCTGTGTTTTCGCCGTCAAGTGCTCGAAATAGAACCAGGTATAAAGCTTAAAAGCTTTTCAAACTTCAAAATGAAAAAGTGTGTATATAGCCATTTATACCATGACATAGAAAATACAGCCAATCAGAATACAGGAAAGCCGTTGTATATTCGACGGTATTCAACCCAACCTTCCCATAGTGCGCTGCGACTGTATTCTCGACGAAATTTAGTAAGCGTATTTTCTATGGCATGGTATAAAATAGTTACACAACACTTTCTCGTGGTATACTATGGAATATCCCACTTGTCACTTATATTTTCTTGGCATACACACTCGCCTAAAGGCTCGTGTGTATACCGAGAAAATACAAGTGACTCGTGGGATATTCCATAGTATACCACTCGAAAGCGTTGCATAACTAGTATATACACTGTGCCTTCTCCGATAACTAAACTTTTCTGTTGTTTAGTTTTGATTGTTTCGTTTGATCTCTATCAACCAGCAACCTTTAAATTGGCGAGATGTTTTGTTATTTTTAGTCTTCCTACTTAAGTTTACAAGCTACGAATGAAAAATGAATACCAATAAGACTTAAAATTCAAAACAAACAAATAATATTGCTCCAGAGTCTGGTGAAACAATGTTTTCATAGATATTGTTCGTCTGAACCAAGAACCCATTAACTTTGTCATATATATGTTAATATTAATTTTGGCAGCCCGAAATCAATCAAGTTAAAAATACGTTAATTATGCCAAAGCGTTTTAGTCTTTTTTACCATCATGATCTATGTTTCTTTTCTATTTGATGTTTTCTTCTCAGTGCAGACAGATCTAAGTACTAGTTTTGCGTGACAGAACCTCCTTAAATAGCAATGACATTCGCATGACTTCTAGCATGACCAGCAGAAACTAAAAGCGTTGCACATATCGGCTGGCGGAAGTTGAAATGCTTTCGTGGCATGTAAAGCTTTTAATTAAAGAATAACTAAATTGTTCCTTTTGCTTAATTTTTTTAGTGGCTTCATTTACAACTGAAATGGCAAGCTTCAAATCTGCTGATAACTTTTTCCTTCGGCCGTTTTTAACCAGAGAAGAATACGCATATTGGAACAGCCGTTTTTGCTGTGTTTCATCTTCATGTTCATTCGTATACGCAACGAATCCAAAAGATTCCGCAACCGTGACCTCCGATGAGCACACAACGTCTTGTGTCAGGAACGCCACAGAATTACCATGTTGTGATGGAAGACGTCCATCTGGGTTCCCTGCAGTCCACGGAAATGGATTAAATAAAAACGGCTGCAGTGATACAAGAAATGGTCCAATGCCTTGTTTCCCAGAATTCATCTCATCCTCGACTAGCCATGGAATAATGAATGCCAGAAAGAGCCAGTGTCCCTATTCCACAAACACTAGTATAAAAGGAATTGCTAGTCAAGATAAGGAATTCAATGGAAATCCTCCCTCCCTCGAGCATTTAGTTCCACGTACCAGTCAAAAAGCAAACCACCTTAACAGACCATACTGTTGTGACACTAGGGAAATGTACGGCGTTCACCAAGAATCGACACCAACAAAACTGAGAGAGGAAATGTATGGAGAGTACCTTTGTGGAGATAAAAGTTTTGACGGAAAGCTTCCTCTAGTCCCATCGTCTAGTCATGAAGGAGTTAACCCAAAAACTGGACCTGCTATCTCCTGCGATTCGTCTAGTGCTTATGGCGTACATTCAGAATTGGGATCAGCTGATCGTTGCCAGATTAAAAGAAAAACCGCAAGTCCATCAGAACATGACCATTATTCGCAAGGAAAATGCAAGAAACATTGTATTGGCCATGATGTAAATGGATTTCACGTTTTTCAGGCACCAAGCGAGATTAAAGATGCGAATGAGACTTGGAAACCATATCAAAGCCATCCTCCAATCAGCAGCTGTTGCAGCAAGGATGCAAGAGACACGATCGATGAGTCACGTGACACTCGCAAATCACGTTTTCAAGACTGTGTGGAGAAAGAAATTAACACCATCACTTCCGAAACCAGATGTAAACCCGGAAGTAACACCTTAACAGAAACCGAGCCAATAATCATTGACTTAACTCATGACAACAGTAGCTTTGCGTTGAAGTCACGTGTTCCTCAAGTCCGTGACCAGGTCCCAAACGGTCGTAACAAACCTCTTGAGCGAAAAGACATCCATGAAGTCATCAAGACAGTCAAGCCAGTCCAAAGAAAGCTGATGACCAATAAAACAGCCTCTGACAGCGATGGTTGTGCTTTCGATCATGATTCTTTGC